>NC_141625.1:30701780-31001780 GCF_047967505.1 Dipteris shenzhenensis | reverse complement strand
GATCAGTACTCATCAACAGACCATGTAAGAGACAACAATAGGCCTCTACCCCGCCTTCTCAATCATCTAGGAAGCACATGCCAATGTTAGCACAGGGAGAGTACAAGGTCATCAAGACACTTGCTCACTCTCTTCTTGGTAAGGCCTACCTCCAGCAGTTAAGCGGCTGTGCCATCCACTCCAAGTTTGTGTATGAGGGTCGAGACTATACCTTCTATTACCACAATGTAGTGGCCTACCAAGCTCTAAAGGATCTGGACATTCAAGCTTCATTGGTAATGATAGGCTTAAAGCCAGTAGCGGACAACCGACTACCTTGCCACCTCAACATGAAGTTGCTCAGAGATTTCATCAGCACGTACAGCATGAATACGCATGGGTGCATACTCCGAGATGTAGCAAGAACCCCCCACAACCACCACCTCAATGTGGATGTAGTATGAGCAGCCTTTAGTTTATTGGTGGTTAGGGACAAGTATATACACAAAAATAAGCTAGTCAATAAGCCCCAAGTAAGGGTAGAATCAATGTCTCCAAGCTCATGGTGCCTAAGCTAGGAAAATCTAGGCGCGATCTCATCAAACCACCCTGATCAACAGCCACTCCAAAGGCCAAGTGAGAGAGCAGTACAAAGATTGCCAAATGCAGGAATTTTCAGGTAGACAAAGATGTCTCAAGGCCTTCAACGGCCAGTCAAAAGACAATGAGATAGTTTAGGACCCCATTGATGTGAAAATGTTCTAAGGGGGAGATATAGTTGATATTGGCCTTCACCCCAAGTGAGAATTGGTTCCTCCCACCTCGTCCACCCCCCAACCTATCGCCACCTCTCCCATATATGCCCAAGACCCATCTTCCTTCATCACCAGCACCTCTTCCTCTCCCTGGGCAAGGCTAATGGAGGCCCCTACAATTTTGCAGTGCACCAGAGTACAGAGCACCTAATGGTTATAGCATGATGTTCGTAGAGCAATTGTCAAGGGTGGACAATATGAAGCTCCAACTCCTTGATACCATGGTCTAGCTCCCTCAAGTACTTCATACCATTTTGTAGTGAAGGAAGGAGCACGCCACCCCGCTGTCCTCCTCTCTACTATAGGCTTAGTTCAGGGCACGTGAGAGCCACATGCTCATGATCACTGCACCGGCGGCCACCATGCAAACCACCCTGGACAAAGCAGAAGAAGTTTTGAACAATACATGTAGCATATCCCAAAGTCATTGAGGACAATGGTTAGCAAGCCATTTAAGTCTTCAACACCACTGCCCCACCCACTGATATTCCTATCCCGACCCCGCAAACCCTCCTCAACCACCCATCAATCCTGTCCCACCTCCCCTTTCTCGCAAAACCAGCCCGAGTACTCCTCCCATGCATCCAATCGACAGCACGAGCTCCAATCGACCTCCCTGATGAAGCTTTCTTACTTGATGGAACAATGGACTTTTCCACAGCAAGATAGGTAAAGGAGGAACCCATGCCAAATATGGATGATGATCTTCCTTCGGCTCCTCCCTCATCCCTGCCAGAAGATGTACACTGGCAGCTTGACCTCCAATCCTTCCAAGAGTTACCGAACAACACTGTCATGCATTGAAAGGACAAACTCAAAGGTTTGCGCCTTCATTTGTACAAGATAATGGAAGTTTTCCCCCTCACCACTTTCATCAATTAGTCCTTCCATAACTAGAGGCGAGCCAACCCAAAGCGCACATGCGGTGGCTATAACTTATATCATAATGTGCCAACCCCCCTCTTTAATTGAGAGAATTAGCATATGCCTTGGTGTCATATGGGCCCAAGTGTTTGTAACAAGAGAGAGAGAGAGAGAGAGTGGTAAACCCCTGATGCCCCAAGCACCCGCACTATCCCAACCCTGGTCATACCCCCGACGCCCTGAGCATCCTCACCATTCTGACCCCGACTGTGCCCCTGTCGCCCGAGGACCTGCACCATCTCGCCAACCCCTAGAGCGCCCCCATCCCACGAGGATGCGTCAGGCTCTCGGGTCGAGTCAAGATGACGTGGTGTCCCCGAGCACCCCTATCATCTCGATGCCCTATGCACCCGAATGTTGTCGTGCCTCGATGCGCCCCCGTCCCATGTCAGTGCCTCGAGCTCTCGAGTCAGGTCGGGACCACGTGGCATCCTCGAGCAGCCTTGTCATCCTGATGCCCTGCACACCCAAATGCCACCGTGCCCCAGTGATGTCACCCCTCGATATCCCGTGTTGGTCTCGACCCTCATCGTGCTGATGCCCCAAGCACCTGCACATCCCGCCGACCCTTGACACGCCCCTATCCCATGGCGGTGCCTCGGGCTCTCGAGTCGGGTCGAGATGGTGTGGCATCCCCGAGCACACAGGTCATCCCGATGCCTTGCATACCCAAATGCCACCATGCCATGCTCCCATCCCACGACGGTGCCTCAGGCTCTCGGGTCAGGTCGAGATCGCGTGGCACCCCTCAGCACCCCCGTCATCTCGATGCCCTGCGCACCCGAATACCACCGTGCGCCCAATGACGCTGCCCCCAATCTCCTACATCATTCTCGACCCTCGTCGCGTCGATGCCCCAAGCACCCACACCGTCCCAACCCTTGTTGCATGAATAGGGTTGGCCCTCCCTTCAAAAGGTGAGTTGTATAAAAGGCCAAGTGGTTGACTTTGGTCTTCATAGTGTAGTTGCAAAATAATTGGAAAACAAGCTCTCATTCTCTCAACTCTTGTTCATGAGTATGGGTGCTTGATTTCTTGGTGTGTTACCTTGTAATTTCCACTCATCCCCTTACAGTTCCCCTCTTCTCTCCCACCCCCTACCCTCTCCTCCCTTCCCCTTTTCCTCTCCCTCCCTCTTCCTCTCATGGAATCACTTGTACGCATTCTGGTAGGCACTTGCGTGACACAAGTGTAGGCTTTTGCATCTCAAGTCTCCCACAAGGAGTAGCTCAAGAGTGTAGACTCCGATAGCATCCCTCCAAGATCCCCATGACACATGTGTTATCACAGGATTACACAAACATCAAATAAGCAAACTATGACATGACACATATAAGTAGCAAGCATAACCAAGCAACTCACGCACACACACAGACCCATGCAACACACTCTCACGACACACACATGCAAATCTTGATCATATTCTAGCACACACCACATTCAAATGAGAAACACATAGAAGGAAGACACTGGAAGTACCATAGATCAAACAACTAGCACCATGAACAATGGATGCCAACATGAGTTCTTCAACAAAAATGAAAAGGACATAGAAAAGAAAATACCACATTAGCAAATCTAAGGAGCCACAAAATTGGACACATCATAGATTGGATTTGACTAACAATGGACAAACTTAACCTTGAGTTAATTTTAGTTTAGGCATCTTATCTTAGGTTATTCATAAAGCACCCTTATCCTAATGGAACCAAGTGCTAATTGGGACCTAGTCTGGTTACAACTCAATTAGGCTACTTAACCAAAGGACATAAAGTCACATTCACAATTAGAATTCAGCCCAAGTTTCATTTTGGATTTAATGATCATAGTATATATACAAAGTGTATATGCAAATCATATGATCCAATCTATAGAAAAACTTTATCTCAAGAGACATAGTGTTTGATGATTTAGAGTTTAAAATATTAGATACACAAGACATGATGATTTAGAGTAGTGAAAGTGTTTGATTATTTAAGTGTAAATCATTAAATACACGAGGAAAGATTTAGTGTTTGATGATGATTTAGAGTGTAGAATACCAAATACATAAGTCATGATTTATCACCAGGCACAAAATACATATGGTCAAACACTGAAAGGCAAGAAGAGCAAGAAGAACTACAAGAACCCAGAAGCTCAACAAGAGAAAGAAAAAAATCACAAAGTTTGACAAATTTTCAAGAAGAAAAGGCTATTCGAGTGGATAGCACCAATTATGCACTAATGACTACAATAATGCAAACCAAAAAGGTAATATATTTTGAAGATGTAATTCAAAAGAAATAATGTTAAATAGCTATGCATGAAGAAATGGATGCACACTTCAAAGATAATACAATGAATTTATATGAATTACCACTAGGAAAGAAAGCCATTGCAAACAAATGGATCTTACAAGGTAAAGTATAATCCAAATGGAACCCTTGAATGGTACAAATCTAGACAAGTTTGTAAAATGATTTGCACAACAATATGGAGAAGAGTATGAAGAAACTTATGCTACAATAGCAAAAACGTATTCCATAAGATTTTGTGTATCATTGGTGACCAAAAGTAGTAGCTAGAAACTATACCAACTAGCTCCATCATCCTGTAGCTCATAACTATGCCAACTTTCCTGGCAAATTGTGACTCCTATGACTCACACATAGCTTGTGACTCCCTAAATTTTCTCTGAACGACTTTGCTCAACTGAGCCTTATTCTTCATTGTGCAGAAGAGTGCTTGATCTTTTACCCCACTTTATTCTTTGGTGTGTAAGTCTCTTTGTAATGCATTGTGTGAGCGGCTCCCTAAGTTCTTTCCATGACCTTAGTCCAAAACTAGGTTCCCAGTGCTTGGATGTGTGCAATTATATCATTGCACTCTCTTTTGTGTTTGCCTCATTAGCAACTCATGTGGGTTACTATATGGAGAGAGCTCCACCCACGATGACCTTAAAACAATGTAGCAATTTTGCTAGTCTTTGATTGGTGCCATATTTTTTAATAAAAGTTTAGGAGGTTCATTTGTGACTTATGGTAGAAATTTAGCACTTTTAATGTCTCCTAACTCATTTCCATTAATGCCCACAAGTCAATCTATTATTTGAATCCAATTTCAAACTCCTACCTTCCAACATGAATACTATGCATCCACATGATAGATGCCCATTTGTTCAAAGCCTATTCATTTGAACGTGTTGAATTAATGGTGTGATAGTCTATTAAAAAACAAAGCAAATTTGATATTCACTCAAACCATGTTCATTGTATGAATAAATTGATGTTCGTAATTTCTCTTTTGCCTAAAGACTATAATCGAATTACCCATTTGGAATTTGTGTTTTTTCTTAAAACCAAATGCCCTCTCCATTATCCTCATTTGGGGGTTTGCATGTGAGTAGGGATCTTCAACATTACTACGAAGCGATATCCAAAATTGCACAACTCTCTCAATCTTCATCTCAACCCCTGGTTTGATTTCTTAACTCTATAGAGAATTGGTTTACTAGTAGTTTGTAGTCTTGAAGACTTCCTTGATTTCATCCATAGATTTCATAGTTAACAATATGCACCATAGAATTGTTGGTGCATTTGAAGATAACTTTGTCCAAGATTCCCACCAAAATATCCATCCCTTGATCTTTCTTATGAGGTAGTCTACAAAGATCTAGTTTGTTGTGGGTTTACAGTCTTAACTAACGTCTAAGTTCATTGACCTCATCTACATATTGTGAATTCTTATTCTCATGGATCATAGAATGGATCAAGATGTTGTTGATGCATTGGTCATGTAAGCGAGTTATTCATATTTCCACCAAAGTATTCATCATCTTTGGGACTGTTTTGCTTTTGATCCTTGAAATTTGCAAAGGATGACAAGAAGCACAAAACATTTCTCTCACATTCTAGACAAGAAAAAGGACTCTTTATCAATTTCACTAGCAGAGGTTATTCACCTTCTTTGACTAGTGTGAAGAAAGCTTGCCTAGACTTGAAAAATTTTCTCCCTATTTCTTTGAAGAAGTTGTAAGATGTGAGTTAGGAACACTCATGTTTAATGAGCGGTCTATAATCTCATCAAGTGGCCCATAAAGGACTTAGTAAATTTCTTATTTTATGATACATTTCTTTGTTGTTCTACATGCTACACTTAAAGGACTTTTCTATCCTTAAAGACATAAATAGGTGCAAAATAAAGTGGAAAGACTTTATACTAGAGTGACTCATGGATCCAACTATGAACAAAAATTAAAAGAAGCCACCATGTACAACTATGAACAAACCTTCAAATAAGCCACCATGTATAGTCAAGAAATAAGAAGTGCTTCAATGATGAAAGAAGAACACTTAAACGTGGTCATAGTGAGAATATGCCAAATTGTGTTTGTACTTCCTTGTTCTCATGTTGAGAACTTGTAGAATCTTGTGCATTCACTACCCTAGCATGTAGCCCTCTTGAACTTGAATCTCTAGATGCTAGTAGAGACAGGGCTGACACTCTAACTCCTCCCAACATCAAGGGATGCCTCAGATGATTACCCTAGACAAGCATTGATAGACCCTATGTAGACTCCTGATCATCAATGGTGAGCCCTTCTCAATGAGAGAAGCCTATGAGAAGATCCATTTATGATTGTTGCCATTAGCTCCTTATGTGCAGGGTGTTCCTAACAATCCCTCTTCAAAGCAAGAGCTTTGAGGCTCTACTCCTAGAGGAGACCATGACAAGGCCACCAAATCCAAGAAGAACATTAGCAATCTAAGCAATTTGAAACTAGATATGCCACTGAGGATAAAAAAGGGGAAGCAATGAAAGAAGACCAAAAGAGTCAAGGATCTAACACATAAGGGGAATAGAGTGTATTTTGGTACAAAGGCCCAAGAAGAAAAACCCTACCAAATTCATGAAGGTGTGAGAGAAATCCAAATTCAGAAGCACACTCCATGACAATGGATCCATCCAAAAGTACATCATTGACTCCACAAATGAATCTATTAGCAATGAGAGGACCATAGATAAAGATCAAATATCAAAAGTACATTGGATAAGAGGGTCACAATCCTCATTCTCACTTGCAAAGGTTTATGATATTCTAATGCAATATAGAGGAAGAGTACTTGATACGCTTATTCACCATGTTTATAGACAAATTGATCAAGTAGCTTGAATAGTATCAAGATGGTCATCTCACAACATGGAAAGCATTGAGGGAAACCTTCATAAAAAGGTTTCAACATGAGCGAGCTTAGCAAAGAGGATGTGAAGTTGAAGCTAATAAAATCAAGAATGAAATATAGGTAATAAATTATACCTTTGTAGCCCAAACAAAAGTGCTCACCAATCTATGGACCACCATTAAAGACAAAACAATGCTTCATCCATGGCTAGTGAGTCGCCTCACTAATGGTGCGTAGTGATAAATATAGGATCACAAGGACATATGAAGAACTACTTCACAAGGCAATTGTGATCAAGAAGAGGGTCATTAGTAAGCCCAATGTTTTAAAAAAGATTAGTCACATTGACACGGACATTGAAGAAAAAGGAGATGTGCTAGTTGTCAAAAAAGACATAGCAAAATAAAAAGAGCAGCTAAAAAATCTTATAAAAGAGATGGGAATAAGAGGGAGCTCCAAGAAAAAAATTTTATTACAAGTGCAAAGTGGATGGACAGAGTACCAAAAGGAATGTTAGTTAGGATGATATTATAGTATGTGCAATCATTCGGTCACACCATTGAAGAGTGATGGTTAAACAAAAGCATAGAGGCTTACCAAGGTCTAATTAGAAAGTGAAAGTATAAGTCCCTATCAAGAGGACAAACCTAGAAGACCAATACTGCTTCTTTTGCAAACCAAGAGGACAAACCCAGTAGACCAATACTGCATGTTTCTTTTGCAAGGCGGGTCATCGGAAGGATGGCTACAGACTCTGGAAGAAACAACTAGATATGTTGCAAAGAGCATGTGACCAAGATGAGTAGGCACTAACTATAGGCTTGGAATTTGACACAAAAGCAAAGCCAATGTCATAAAAAGGTTATAAGAAACATAGAAGGACTAGAATAATTAACTCAATCCAAAAGAGCTAGGGATCCATTAGAAACAACAAAAGAAGATAGCAACAAAAATCATCAAGACATTACAAAGAAAAAAGATCCTTTAGTAGAGTTGATAGAAGAATCTAAATGCAGTCAAATGACATACATGAGCATGGATGAGCCAAAGTGTAGTCAAGCAAAGAACTAAAGCATGGAGGAGCCAAAAAATGATGAAAAATTAGAGGGCATTGAAATGTAGTAGAACAAAACCAATACAATACTATAAGATATTTGGGAATTGAATGTAGTGCTTTTCATAGTTCAATGTTGAAAATCACTCCCCACTACACTAGATTGTTCCAAAATCCCCAAACCAACAAGGAACCCATGGTAAAAACTTTGACCACTAGAGTTGATTACCAAAATGAAGATTTGGGATGAAGAAGTGCCCATGAATGATGCAAATTTTAAAAACCGCATGGTAGGAGCATGGTAGAAAGAGTCGTCATTAATGGAGGCTCCAAAGTCATCCTCTCAAAAGATGTTCAACAATAGCTCAAGATGAAGAGGTTGAAGTCATCAAGTTTCAAAAGTTGGTGATGCTAAAGTGAATGCTAAAAAATTTATGCATTGAAGTAAGTCGTCCTTATTTCATGGTGGCATTCATTGTGGTAAAGGTGGAAAATGAGCAAGGATGCCTATGTTGCTTGGAAGGCCATGGTTAAAGGGAGCCAAAAGAGGTGCAAATATCGATGGCAAAGAGCACAATTATAAAAGAGTGCAAACATGAATGCTTAGAGGTGGAGGAATCATATGCCACACATATAGAGAATACATGTTACTTACTCTAATATAGTCCCAGTAGCAACCATTGATGTCATGAGTATAGCAACCCAAATCCCAGTGGATGACCAAGAGAAAAACAAAAACGAAAATCCAAAATTTTTCCATGAACATAAAGAATGACAAAGGGACATGTAAGAAGCACATATGCATTGCATCATCAAAATTAGAATAGTAATGGTTGAATCACTTAGGGTCAAGTCGTTAAAGAAATCAATGTGGTTTTGCATACTAGATATTGCATACTACAAGCCCACCAGAGTCCTAGCTCATCCCTATTGGGTATGCTAGAATCAATAAATCCTTCTACCAACTTTGTAGGTGTGTCAAAATCCCATTCTCCAAATCCATCCCTAATGGTATGGTGACTAGAAGCAAAGCCCATCCTTAAGGCCAAAGCCATACCCATCCTTTAGCCTCTCACACTCTCCTTCCCCTGATGGTGGAATGTACTTTTGCTTGTGGAGCTATGAACCCCAAGATAGTCCTCCTCTGACTCATGTTACCTCTAGCATAGAGCCTTGGATGGTCTTCAAGAGTCTAAGTCCTTATACTCAAAGGACGACCCCAATAGGTCTTAGAAGTCTTCCATGCCCAAAATGGTTAAACCGAATTGCTACAAGAAGAATTGCCCATGAGGAGAACTCCCCTACGTACATATCTCACTCCCATGATTATGGACATTGAGACTAAAGGTCAGCACTAAGCTTGAAAGAAACCCTTCATCCTATTGAGAGTAGGATCTCTCCCACGAAATGTCATCGACACATGTTTCTTCTTAGGATCAAGGTTGGCATCATATGTCAATGCACCAAAATTATAGTTATAATGGACGGTGTGCATCAAAGGGGTCATTGTGGGAGGAGGTTTTTGGGGTGAAATTCTTTCAAAAGTTAGAACCAAACTGAGGAAATATTGGCATCTCTTCCATCATGAATCCTCCTCCATCTTGAGGCTGGTTGGCTAATTAAGAAACTATTTTAAATCTTGTATTCTTCATGTGCAAGTAGATGGCCCAACTTTCATGATGACTTTTGTGGTCTTAGAAATGGAAAGGTCAAAGCAAGTATATCATTTTCTCATCTATTAAGCATGGTAGAGAGTGGCACAAGTGATGGGTACACATCAACTTATTATGCCGTGGAATGGTAGAGATGCTCAATAATGTCTTAGAGGATGCCTCAAGAATATGCCATCATGAGCAATAATGAAGAGACACAACTAGTACCTGGAGTGGATCCCAATTTTTTGGGCCATGATGGAGTAGTGCAATGCACATTTGATAGTGAATACTCTATTCTAGGCTAGCTTATTGGGCTTGAATATGTGCACATCAACATTGTGGAGCTCCTTGAAGTCGTTCTACAGCTAGTTCTTGGTGCCAAATGTTGCTACCTCTTATTCTTAAGGAACTCATGGAAGAAGATGTGAACCTTGATGGTAAAGGTGATCAACTTGTGTGATTGAGGCCCATAAAAAAGAAATTCCAACTTTCTAAAGAAGGCAAGCCAAGCAAAAACCAAATGAATCACATCCCTCTTCTTCTCTTGCATTATCTCCCTAGGGCTTCACCCAGAAGAATTGGTAGGAGAATTCCCCATAAAAGACACACAGGCTCCTGAGGAATCTCTACTCAAGGAGGCTACAAGGGAAGGTCAAGGGCTAGGAACTTATGGGAGAGATGTGGTATGAAAGCTAAACTTGGGCAACCCTAAGAACCCATGACTAATCTTTATCAACAACATGGTTTAAGACAAGTCCAAGAACCTCCAAATTGTGGAGGACTTATTCAAAGAATTTGCAAAATGTATTTTCTTGGTTGTGCAAAGATTTGGTGGGAGTGCTAGAGGGCATTAGACTCCATCACACCTCCCTCAAGCACATGTTGAGCATTGAGAGCAGTTTTCACCCATCACAATCGTGCCTAAGAAAAAGATAAAAGACATACAAGCTTGTGTAGGCCCTCAATGAAACAATAGAGGAGAATGGGTTCCCACTAGCCTTGGATAGAGTTCTGGAAGATGTAGATGGAAACTCTATTCCTTATGGGCTCCCTAGGTAATGCGTTATGGAAGAGTGCCACACACCCAAGATTTGAAGATATAGACTATGGAATATCACTATGTGAAATGACCAATACTTTTATATTTGTCACACACCATGCAAAGACCAACACAATAATCTCTAGCGATATTTTACTTGGAACCACTCCACATAGAAAAGAGATAGTTGAAGTACAATACAATGGATAGTAACTAGATGTGTGCCAAATATGCTATGGCTCCTATCGTCTTCCTCTGCATATTTGAACAAGGTGACACAATTCACTGACATGAAGCTAATCTTGGATTCCTCAAAAAGCTCAAATAGTATGGTTTTTCATTTAGCTCATATTTTGTTAAAACGTTGGCCCCTCGAGTCTAGAGTTGAGATTCATTATGGGTAACTACAAGTCACAAATGCAACTTCTCTAGTTAGTAACATCACTCTAGGAGCTCACTTGCAAGATGTGCCATCTACATCTACATTTCTGTAAGTAAACATCATTGCTAGGGAAGAAGACCGTTTAGAAGAGCAAACTCCCCCTTTTTTTGGGGGGTGTGGCATGGTGCACCGAGGAGAGTGAATAACTTTTGTCCATAAACAAGACAAAGAACGTGGTTATAACCACAAGGGTCTTGCTAGGCCTAGGATCCAAGTGGTTGCGTAATGGTCACTTGACCCAAGCACAACCCCCCCCGTGCCAAAAATAAAAGCAAGAGTGCACAATTGTGGTTGGGTCTTGCCTCCTAGTATAGCAAGCACTTTTGATACAAAGGAGAAAACAGATCAATTTTTTTAGTATGTTGGCAATTTTCTCTTGAAGATTAAAGCTTCGTAGAATGATCTTCATAAAAGGAAGTTCGAAGTCATCCAACTCAATTGAATTTTTTGAAACAATTACACGTGAAAATTATCAACGATGAATCCAATGCTCCACTATAGCACCGACATGATCTCAAAAGAGAATCCAATGCATTACTATAGCACCGAGATGATTTCTATAAAAGGAACTTTGAAATGTCTAAAATTTTTCAAACAATTACTCATAGAAATTTACAAAGGAGAAGCCAACTCTCCACTATTGCACACCTCTTCTGAGACACTACTAATAAAAACCAATAATAAAAACCAAAACTCCTAGTAGTCATGCTTTTATGATAATTTTAAAATAGGCCTACAAAGTGATTTATCTCTGCAATTTGTTGAAGTCATAAATTTTTTCATATTCTAGTTATATTTTGGCCTTAAAGCTGAAAAAGTTTTAGGAAAAACTATGAGGTCAAAAGTTAAACATCTACAAACGTAAAAGAACCCCATATGACTCACAATGTTCACAGAAAATGTGCAAACGATATACAATGAACCTGCAACATTTTCATTTTAACATTTTTTTTCTCACAAAATTTTAAGCAATTTCGTTAAATGTTAACTTAAAATCTACAAATTCTCATGAAAAACCTCAAATTTTTGAAACCGCATGTTTTGTGATTTCTAAATGGGTCTACTAATTCAAAAAATTCAGTATCTTTCTACTGAAGCATAGGATTTGTGTGCAATTTTTTACATCGAGTTTGTTATTTTGAGCTTTAATCAGTTTGTCATTCTCGACTCGGCATTAGATCAATAGAGATTAAGAAGTTTGTAAAAATCATACATAAATATGTTACCGTGTTACACAAGGCATTTAGGCCCCAAGGGCTCATAGAAACGTTGATCATGCCCTTGATTAATGGAGTTGACGGACATGGCTAAACTACTCCACGACTAATGGTATTTGGCCCTGCAAGGATCTAAGGGATGGAGAGATTAGTTTTTTGCTAAGGAGGTCCATCCCACTTCTTTCAGCTCATTTGGTCAATTTGACCAGTTTAAGTTTTGGTTTAGTGGTTGTTTAAGGTTTTTTAATGTGCTCCTAATGTGTTGTTAGGGTCAAGTTTTTGTTCTCTTATGGAGATTTGTTGGGTATTTTTCTCTAGAGATGGAGGCTCTCTTTGTCTCTTGTATGACACCACTCTTGCCAAAATAGCCAAGTCCCCACTTTTATTTAATGGTCCATCCACCCCATCGGCCCGCCCCCCTCCCCTCTTTCACCTCTTCTTTCACTCATCTGCGGCGATAAAAATCCTAGGGGGAGGCTCAAAAGGAAACAAAGGAAACAACATGACAAGATAGAAGGTGAAAGACAAGATACCATGCCATTAGAGGGTGCTTTCTTAAATAGTCAAGCACATGATCAATTTGATCTTTTCCCAATACACATGTCATCACTCCATTGACTCAATCTACTCTACCAATCACATCATTTCTCTCCATATCACTCTTATGACATAAAGCTAGTAACACTATGAAAACGATAGGGGTGCACAAGACCTTCCCATGTACTCTATAGGCCCCCACTTAGTGATTTGTGTTTTCTTGGAAAGAGAGATACTCCTAGTCCACATCTTTTAGATTATGGCAATTTATCATCTGGTTTCCTCATCTCCACGTTGTACATCTTCGTTCCTCGTTTGCATGGCCTCGTCCAAGCTCCCATTCAGATTCATCGATCGACCCATGTTTTGATTCATACAAATTCAAACGATTCAAACTCAAGATTTTTCTTCTTGCCACCCATCAAAAGCATTCCGCATTTGGTTTATCCGTTCACCTCCGCACTTGTTGTAATCACGTCGCCAACAGTCTTTGAACAAACATGGTAATCACGTCGCCAACAGTCTTTGAACAAACATGCCATTCTTCAATCTGATACGTATTTGCGCATCAACCCCAGTTTCTACGACCTTTCCTAGCCATTGAACTGTCGTATCCCTCCCTGCGGACGTATTTGAGACCGTTTCCATGGCCGCGCCGCACCCTTCTGCTCTCGGCACTCCCGCTTGTGTCTCCAAAATTGGCAGTATCAAGTCACCCAGGAGTGGCACAGTCTTAGCTAGCTCATTTGAGAAGTTTCTCAAAGTTAAAGAACTGAATGAATTGTCAACGCGTCTGCACTTCCATAAGTTAAGGTCCAAGCCATTCGGAATATCCTCAAAGATATTTGCAATGGAAGGTTCTCTCACCGACGCCAAAATTCTCGATAACAAAGCCGCTTCTCAAACGCAGGTGCTTGTGTCGGACGCTCGGCAGGAGGAAGAGAAGAATCAGAAGGATGATAAATTCGATTGGAATGTGCAATGGTACCCAGTTGCAGTCGCTGCGGATCTCGACAAAAATGTTCCTTTTGCTACCCAAATCATAGGACGAGATCTAGTTGTTTGGTGGGACAGGAACGGAAAGACATGGCAAGTTTGGGACGACAGGTGTCCTCATAGGCTGGCTCCTTTGTCAGAGGGAAGGATAAACGAGCAAGGTGAACTGCAATGTTCTTACCATGGTTGGTCTTTTGCTCCATGCAATGGAAATTGCACTCGCATACCCCAAGCCTCAGCTGACGGAAATCCGGTAATGCTTGTTTTCTCTTGTTCAATGCTTTGCTTTAGCCTTAATCATTAAAGTCTTCTCTAGTGTACAGCATGTGAGAAAGGGGCTGATGGCCCAAAACCCATTCGCTGCGCTCTACATGAGGCACATATGCAATTAATACGAATCTGTAGTGATGTTCAATCTGCTGCCGGCATGGTAATCCACAGATATCTGAACAGAATTCATTGTTTTTTAACCATGCAGCAAAGTAAGACCAATAATGTTGTAATCGTAGGGGACTGATTATCCCTTGAACTGAAATGGCATGAAAAAAAAGGGTGCAATGAATTAGCTTTTTTCTGAAAAAGATAGCCTTCATCTCCATCCTTGACAAAAACTCAGTCTGAAGTTTATTACAGAAATAGATGCTCATCGGTGAGAACATTAAGTTGATTCCTCTTGTACGTGTGGGGCAGCACAAGTGGAAAAATTATCCAAATGTGAGCTACATGCTTGGTGATGACCAACAGAAGACCCACCTACTTCTTGCACTATCGTGGGGACACGCCAATCCTGAATAGACTGAACCTTTTCGGGATCCAAGCGAATGCCTTCTGTGCTGATAATATAGCCCAAATATTGAACTTCAAGCAGTTCGAATGTGATCTTCTTAGACTTGATGTAGAGCTGGTTGTCTCGTAAGACCTGAAGGACCTGCTTAACATGCTGCGAATGCTGCTCCATAGATGGATATACTTCGAGAATATCCTTGACATCATCTTGTTGATGGTCGGGGTTGCATTCTTAAGCCCAAATGGCATGACTACGAACTCGTAATGACCACGTTCTATACTGAAGGCAGTCTTTGAAATGTTAGCCTAAAAAATACAAACTTGATAGTAGCCACTTTTGAGATCAATTTTTGAGAAATACTATGCACCATTGAGCCTTTCCAAGATGTACTAAATGCAAGGCATCGAGAACTTGTTCCAGATGGTCAACTTGTTGAGTGCACAATAGTCAACACACAATCTTGCAGACTTATCCTTCTTCTGAACAAATAATATAGGAGCCGCAAAAGGTGAAGATGAAGGGTCAGACTAAGTCAATGTCCTAAGTGTCTTACCAATCTAAGGTTAGGAGTCCTAACAGTCCTAGGTGACTTAGGGACTCCCCCCCCCCCCCTCAAAAAAAAAAAGAGAGGTAAAAAGCTCACTTATCAACCTCTTTTAAGGGGCCTTTCACATCTCGTTTGGAGCCATTTTGGCTCCGTTTCGAAGCTTCTTCGACGACCTTTCTTCCGAGCCTCTCCATTGACATTTTCGTGTTTCCACACACTATCTCAGGTGCTCATTATGCAGGGTTTTGCTATCCATTTCTCCTTGCCTACATTTGAGCTCCTCTCTCCAGAGCCAATCACCATGCCACCGAAGTGTGCCCCTTGTGACATATTGCATGACAGTGATGAGGCTGCTCAGTATGAGCAAGTGCCTGCCACAGTGATTGCATCCACTAGTGGTACAGTGGTTCCTTTCACTCAGCCTCTCTCTCCTGTATCCCAGGAAGCGCAATGCAGGTAGCGCAAATAGAGTTTCTGGATGCCCTTTCTTCTATGCTCTAGGGTGCTTTCCCACAGATAGGACATGAGTTCAGCCAGCAGCTTACCACAGCCATGGCTATGCAAGATACGGCTCTTGCCCAGATGGGACAACAGATTGGTCAGCAGATCACATCTGCCATTGCTATGTAGGATAAGGGTAAGCAGCCCGCACCCTAGCAAGGGGACCATTCAGACAGTCAAGATGTTTTGTCTACTCCATGTAGGGGTTTTATGGCAAACACCCGTCGTGCCTATGAGCATCAATCTTCTAGACCATTGCATATACTCCAGCATGGGGATTATTAGGACTTAGATGATGCATTTTCTGCGCCACAGAGCACCTTCTTGCAGGATGTCAGGCCATCTTTTGGCTCACAGCTTTCTGCATCTATGTAGGGTGAGCCGTCTCTTTTGGGCCGACCCGTTGGTGTGCATCCGGTTAGTGCTCTTTTCACCACACTTGCGAGTATGCCTGGAGCTGGCTTTGATTTATATGGCAGCCCACACCCCTGGGAGAGAGGTCAGTCCTCTTTTTAGCCCTTTGGTATGTCATCATTTTGGAGAGATGCATTTGGCAGAGAGACCCAACCTGGGGTTCATGCACCTATCACTCCGCCGGCAAGTACATATAGCCAAATGCAGCTAGTGCATCACATGGCAGTAGCTACTACGCAGCAGGGGGTTGGTGGTGGGCAGCAAGCCATTTTTGATGACATGTTGGTAGATTCTTTGCATTCATATAAGGCCCTACCTGAGGCCATCAAACTTGAGATGCCCTTCTTCGATTATGTGAACCTCAAGCGTGATGATGCCTTCTGGAGGCTACACACACAAGAATTATGCAGCCAAGGATATCAAGGACAAACTCACAGTGCATAAGTTTAAAGGGGACACTGGTACTCCCAATGAGTTGGAGGAGTGGCTCACGAAGCTGGAAGACTATTTTTGCATCTTTTTTGCATCATTTTTGCAGGTATGCCCACACATGGTGGCGACACATGAGGGATTCGCCTCAGAGACCAACCACTTGGGAGGGGTTTCAAAGAATTGATGGTCACTACATTTGTATCCCCACTTGTCTTGGATCAATACTTGGCTGAATTAGACTGGTACCGTCCAAGAGTACTTGTAGTGCTTTTGGAGGCTTTCCCTGTTTATGCAGGACGTATCTGAAAAGGGAAAGCTGCTACGTTTCATCCATGGGTTAAGTCCTTCTCGCTGCAGATGTGAAGGCACATAACCCTCAAACAATTGAGTGTGTAGCCCAATTGGCAGAGGTATTTGAGCCCAAATATTCCAGTAAATATAATATGACAGCGGGTAGCACATATGGGAATGCAAATGAGGCTGAAAAGAAGCCTAAGGTGAATGATTGGAATGAAAGGAAATCAGCAGCAACACCATTTCCAAGGTTTCCCACAGTTATAGGCAGCAAGATGCCATATGCTAAGCCATACAGGTCATTGGATGCTAAGCCAAGTGTTGGACTTGAAAAATGAGAATTTAAACAACACACCAGGGCTATTATGGACAGTAGAAAGAGGGCAAACTTATGCTATAAGTGTGGTGAGAAGTGGACTCCTGAGCATCGGGAAGTTTGCTAAATGCATAACAGTGGTACTACAAAACTTAGCATGATTATTGAGATATCGGATAATGAGGATTTGATGGATGCTTCTGAGACTTTGGATGCCTCTCATGATGATTCAGAGGGTGCACAAATCATGGAAGAAACTCCAGATGGTGGAGCCACGAAGGGGGCTGATCTTTTGACCCCGCTGGTGCTAATGAACATAATATGCATGGTATACATTCATACATTCTGATGACACTCAGCCCATATGTAACACGCGAGGCCGTTGGCCTAAAGTCTTTCATGTGGAGCATCAGGTTGCTATGCCTTTTCTTGCGCGAGAGGATGCAAATGGCAATGGTCCTGTGGACGAAGAGGAGATCTATTGGGATGCGCAGCAAGCCATTTATGCTCTCTTCTCATGCCTTGATGGGTGCCAAAAGTGCTGAAACTATTTGATTGAAAGGACAAATTGATGGCAGAACTATTCACATGCTTGTGGACAACGGTAGCACTCATAGTTTCATCAATTCTAAGACCTTACAGAAGGTGGGACTGATTGCTATTGAGATTGATCATGGGCTGAGAGTAGAGGTGGCAAATGGACAGCATTTGGTCAGTAAATTTTGTTGCCAAGATGCAAGAATCAAGCTCTCTGAGGATTATGAATTTGCTAGGGATCTCTTGGCCCTGGATATGGGCCCAATAGATGTCATCCTGGGCTGCGATTTGCTGAAATCTTTGGGGAAAATCAGCATGGATTTAAATGCCCTATCACTTAGCTTTGTCCCCACAAGGGTAGAACTATAACATTGCATAGCATTGCCACTCCTAAATTGCAGGTCATTTCAGCAAGGCAGTTAGCCAGAGAGCTTAGGAAGGAACATGCCCTCTATGCATTGAATGTGTCAGTAACTCAGGGGGTAGCATTCCCCGTGTTGAGGATTGTGATATGTAGCAGTTGCTATCGGAGTTTGCATATGGAAATCACGAGGGCTAGCTATTGCACAAGACGTGCACTCCATGAGAAGAAGCACGCAGAATGATCAGGGGTAGAGCTGATAAGCAGCGCACGACCAAAGTCACTGTGGGTTCACGGACGTCATCGCAGCGCTAGTCACAGAACTAGCTGTCGCAGGATGGTTGGGTTCACGTAAGCTGTTGACGAATTGAAGGTGTGGAAGACGAGAGCCACCTACGTGATAGTGCAGACAGATTCGGTATCTAATTACCAGTGCACTCCAGTTGCGGAACATATAGCCACTATACGGCTTTGTTGCGTGAGGGCCCTGACGATTCAAGAGGGCTTTGGGCCACACCAAATTGTTCCACGTCGATGGTCGCAATATCGATTCAAAAAAATGTCACTTTTGCAAAAATAAAAGATGAAGACTTTCCAGTTGAAGTCAAACTTCCTATCAGACATGGTCTATCTAGAGAACTGCAGCTTTATTTCGACAAATTAACGGAGCTTATAACGACTGGGGCTGATTCTGTGCTATTTAAGGATGTTTTGAGAAGTTTGGCAACTGATTCTAGTCTCCATCCTCTAGTCCCATATTTCATACAATTTATTGCAGATGCGGTTACTTGGAGTTTGGATATTAACACTTTTCTGTTCACTGATGCGAGTTGCACACAGCCTCTTGCTCAACCCTCATATACATATTGAGCCCTATGTTTGGAGTGGACTACAGGGACTAGTTGATCTCTACATGCAGCAAGAATTATAACCAGGGAGCTCTCTATGCCTTCTAAGTGGGTTTGGTTACAGTGTGATATATGCCTGGTTAGCTATAAATTTGGAAGTTGGACTTGTAATTTGTAATTACAGTTTCAAGCGGTGTTATTTTAAAAAAAAAAAAAACACGCATTGACCTAAATGGAAGTAGAAGAAGAGGCTTCTAGGATGGATCCCGTAGAGTTAGGAGTCCGGCCGACCCCGCAGGTGTCGCGCCCAGCAGGTCATACACTGTCTGGCAGAATTGCAATGTTAGAGGATGCCTTGCAACAGATTTTAGCACAGCAGTTGCAAACAAATGTAGGGCAGTCTGAGCTCAGGAAAATGGTGCATAGTATGTCTGCCAGACCATCTCGTGAGGAGAAAGGTAAATCTCTGATGGAACCGGAGTCCAGAGTTTGTACGATCGAGCCTAGGAGGGCTAAGGTGTCTAATATTGCTAATTATAGGCCAGAAAAGTATTCTAGTCGGATGCCTGACCGTAGTTCTGATATCATTGACACCTAGTTACACAAATGGAATGAGGCATTCGCCATTTGTGAAATTAGGAATGATATGAAGAAAATCCGCGAGGCCACCCATATGTTTAATGAGGTAGTGGATAGGTGGTGGATAAAACAGCAGAAAGATGGAGTAGCATCCACTACTTGAGAGAGGTTTAAAAAGGAATTTAGAAAACACTTCTTACCTCCTGACGAAGCATCCCGAGCTTGGGATCAGTATCGAAACCTTCGTCAGAGGAATTTATCAGTGGCAGAATACACTGATAAGTTTAGAGAAAGTGTAATGAAGGTTGATGAACCCCTACCTCAGTCAATCCAAGTGAAAGATTTTATCTTTGGATTGAATGATCGAATTAAGATGGAAGTTCGGGCTAAGTATGCGAACACGCTAGATGAAGCAATTGCCATAGCCCTGAACTATTAGGATGCAAAAGGGAACAGACCAAGTGGGATTGTGCAGGTTGGGACTCAGTATGGGTATCCAAAGAGAACTGGGTTTAAGAAGAAGTGCATTAGCAAAGGGAGTGCCTCACAGCCTAGTGGTCAAGCCAAGCATGCGAAACTAGTTGAGACTCCTAAATCAAGTACCACCATTGGAATGAAAAGAAAAGTAACACCAATGGCAGCCCGGGCTTGGTCGAAGTCTTCTTTGAATCCAGAGCAAAGGGAAAAAGCGAGGAGAGAAGGCTTGTGTTTCGGTTGCCTTCAGCCTCATCAGTGGAAAGATTGTCCACGAAACAAAGATCGTCGCGTGGCTGAGATGGTGGTCTCAGAATGTGACGTGGAAATGGAGGGAAGTCCCAGAGCATAACAAAGGCAGATTCAGCTAGCGGGATCTTCTCAAAGGTCAGTACCTTTTTTGTTATGTGTGTCTGTTGCTAAATTAGTAACTAGTGCACCTGATAATATCCTGTCAAAGCCCGCAGCAACGGGGTATACAGCCTTTAATGATACGGAGTTAATTAAGATGAAAGGGTAAGTAGCTAATCATGAGGTCATTGTGTTGTTTGACTCAGCATCAACGCACAATGTAATTAACTCCAAGCTCGTAAAGAGGCTGAAACTAAAGACTAGCCCATCTGACTATGCATATACTGAAGTATGGGACCAAAGGGTTACCCAGTTGGAGCTTCAAATTCAGGACTATGCTGAGAAGCTTGATTTTGAAATGACTAAGCTTGCTCATGCAGACATAGCCCTGGGTAAGGCTTGGCATTCTAGGAAGAATCCAGCCATAGATTGGAAAAAGCACATTTATCAATTCAAGATGAATGATGTGCTGTATGTCTTACGAGGTGAAAGGGATATACCTCAAGGACCGTTGGTTTGCGTGATGGAAATTCGAAAAGCTCAAGAAGAGTTTTTATTTCTTTGTACAGCATCGGTAGAGCCGATTGATGATTCTTCGGCTAGCACTGATGTTGCCCAAAATGGAGAGATGGCCAAGCTGGCTGATCAAATAGCAGAGGAGTCCTCTGATCGTTTTAGGGATGAGCTACCTTATGGGTTACCTCCAGAGCGGAATGTTCAGCATAAGATTGAACTAATCCCAGGGGCAGAACCTGTAAATAGACCTCCCTATAGGTTGAGTTTTACCGAAGAAGCGGAAGTACAAAGACAACTGGAAGAATACCTCAAGTTGGGACAGATTCAACCAAGTTTCTCACCTTTTGCTTCGCCAGTGATATTAAAGAAGAAGAAAGATGATACTTTTCATCTCTGTATAGATTATAGAGCATTGAATAATATCGCTATTAAGCACAGGTATCCGATGGCTTGGATCGATGATTTGCTAGATGCATTACATGGGGCCGTAATTTTCAGCAAGATAGATCTTAAATGTGGCTACCATCAGATCCGTATTAGAGCCGAGGATGTGCATAAAACCACTTTTAGGAGCAGGTTTGGACATTATGAGTTTTTGGTAATGCCCTTTGGACTTACCAATGCTCCAGCTACATTCGTCATGCTTATGAACGATTTACTACGTCCGTATATCGAAAAGTTTATAGTACACTTTATTGTAGATATTGTGGTATTCAGTAAAAGTATTACTGAGCATCATGAACACTTAAGAATAGTGTTCAGTACTTTGAGGAAAGCCAGTCTTTATGTAAATAAAAAGAAAACTATACTGTGTACGGTAAGACTTGAATATTTAGGATTCATAATTACTCCTGAGGGGGCAGAAATGGATCCAAAGAAAGTGGTTGCGATACTAACTTGGCCAATCCCTCAGAGTCTGACCGCTTTGCGATCACTCTTGGGATTTGTCCAATTTTATCGAAGACATATCAAAGGATATTCTGAAATAGTATCGCCATTGACTGATCTGACCTCAGATAAAGTACCTTTTATATGGGGACAGAATCAACAGGAAAGTTTTAATACCATAAAACAAGCTGTGGTCACAGGACCGGTGTTAAAAATAGTTGATCCCCAGAAACCATTTTTCCTTGAAACCGATGCAAGTAGCATTGTGGTAGGAGCAGTTCTCCTCCAAGAGGGAAGGCCAGTAGCCTTTGAAAGCAAGAAGCTTTCTTCCTCTTAACGAAATTGGCCAACTCATGAATTAGAGTTGTATGCTGTTGTCCATGCTCTGAAAACATGGAGACATTATTTGTATGGATCAGAGTTTTATGTTGATGTTGATCATGATACTCTGAAACATTTTTGTAAACAACCTGACTTGAGAGGCCGCCAAGCTAGGTGGACAGAGCTCATGCAGGAGTTTAACTTGACAATTCGGTACCGAAGAGGGAAGGATAATAAAGTTGCTGATGCGTTGTCATGCATTATGCATAATATGAGTTTCACGGTATTAGAGAGTGCCCTAATGACCGAGATTAGAGAAACTCAAAAGGTAGACAAGTTCGTCCAGAGCCTTTGGCCTAAGGCTCATGTATTAAAACCCGGGGAAAAGGATAACCTGGCATCGAGAAAAGGCCAAACTTATGTAAGATATGCCATAAGGGATTGTATGCTAAAAAGAAATGGCAAGGTAGTAGTACCTAATCAAAATGATCTCAGATAGAGAGTCATTCAACAATGCCATGATAGCCCATGTGTGGGACATCCAGGAGTCGAGAAGACATATGATCTCGTGAAGTGAGATTTCTTTTGGCCAAAGATAAAAAAGCATATTCATGAAATGTGACACGTTGTTTTTCGTGTGAGGTAAGTAAGGCAGAGCGGGTAAAGCCACCCGGACTTTTACAGCCCTTGGAGATACCACTAGGTAAGTGGGAGAGCATTTCCATGGACTTTATTATAGGTCTACCTACGACACAAGGTGGGCATGATTCTATCCTTGTGGTGGTTGATCGTCTTACCAAGATGGCTCACTTCATTCCAACTAGAGAGTCTGTTAGTGCCCCGCAAGTGGCGGATTTGTTTATTAGATATATATTTCGTTTGCATGGATTACCCGAATCCATAGTGTCAGACAGAGATGCCAAATTTACCGGTCATTTTTGGACTGCGGTATTTGAGACACTAAGGACTGAGTTGAGAATGAGTAGTGGGGATCATCCAGAAGCGGATGGTCAGACAGAAAGAATCGACCAAATTTTAGAGGATATGCTTAGAGCATATGTGTCATTGAGACAACATACATGGGACAAGTGGTTGCCATTGTTAGAGTTTGCCTACAATGATAGAAAACATTCCTTTACAGGGTTCAGTCCGTTTGAGCTGAGCTATGGTTATAGGCCAGCGAATCCAACCATAGTTGGAGTATCTCAGAAAGTGCCTAGTGCCGCGAACATTGTGGTTCAGATGCGGGAGATGCTAGCACTTGCGAGAGCTAACATCCACCAAGCTATGGATAGAGCTAAGGCATATGCGGATGAAAACCGATCCGCTAGAGAATTTAAGGAAGGAGAAAAAGTTTTTCTCAGAGTTCCTTCACACTCTAAGTCTTTGACTATAGGAGAGTGTGCTAAATTATCACCTCGATATTGTGGGCCATGGTTAATTCTAAAAAGAATAGGCAAGGTAGCCTATAAATTAGAATTGCCACAGGGTTGTAAGGTGCACCCAGTGTTTCATGTTTCTCGTTTAAAGAAATTTTTGCATACATGTGACTCACTAATCGAAGGTGTTGTTTTGTTTCAGGAGATAGAGGATAATGCAAGACGCAAACCAACAGGAATCCTGGACCGAGGAACAATGCAAGTGCGCAATCGGAAGATACCCACAGTGTTGGTTGCATGGCATGGTCTACCTCTATCAGAAGCTACCTGGGAATCCGTATACCTGCTACGGAGAGTGTTCCCAGACTTTATCATCGAGGACGCTGATGCCTAAAGAGGGAAGGAATGTTACGCTCAAGTCGAGGTAACATGACATCGGAAGGGTCAGTTGACACTCTCCCTTTTAGGATCAATGTTTATATTATATTTGTTTGGGCTTCATGTAAATGATCAAAAAGAAATAAAGGTCCAAGTCCTTGGTGAGGGTGTCATGGCACTAGACTAGGTGGATCTAAGGCTAAGGGACCTAAATGCATGAATTGTGCCTAGGGGCAAATGGTTTAATAGATATCCCAAGAGAGGGGTAAATGATGCATTAAGGAAGGACCCTAATTTGCAGACATGTGGCATACTAGATCCATCTAGGGAGTTTTGGGGCTTGGTGGAATTTAGTAGGCTGGAGCTTCACGTAAAATCTGATTTTGGTTAAGAGTTTGCTACCACCGAGGTTGGCTGGGAGGAAACTTGAGGTGCCTGTGCCCGTGAGTCGTGATTCCGTTAGCAGTAAACAGATTAAGTCGTATCAGTTTGTTTCTTTGGGCTGCCCCCTCTGTCTATTATCGAGCGCACATTGCTTGCCCTTGAAGGTTATGTGAGGAAATTGGAAGCCCTCCACCTTGCTGCTGTTGCCCAAGGGAATGGTGGACTTGCTTTGCAGATTTGAAAGGGGAGAGAGGTGTATTTGAATCAGAGGGAGAGGTCGAATGGAACTATGTAAGCACTATAATTTGTTCTTCTCTTGCTTCTGTGTTTCCAAAGCGTTCTGTCTTGCTGTTTCAAAGCTTGGAAGCCCTCAATCTTCATTGGGAGATGTGCGCACACCAGAAAATTTTTCATTCGCTCTCCAAATCTCAAGCTCTCAATCTCAACAGAAAGAAAGAACGAAAGAAAGAAAGAATATTAAAAGTCTTTGAAATACAAGGGTCTGTGAGAGTGGAAGAACCATATACAATGAGCTGAATGGGTGGAGCCTCTAAGCATGCATCAACATCCAAGACAAATACAACATAATCATAGAAAGACTAATACATAAAAATGTCTGAGCCGATGGAGAGGATTAAAACTGTGGTGTGGCATCACCACGATGATCCTCTGGAAGATGGTGGAGGGGTCATGATCCTCTGCAAGCTAGTGGAGAGGCCATGGTGGTGATAGAGCTTGGCATCGTCGGTTGGTATGTGTGGTATTTTGTGGTCTCCTAGCTGTGGCTTTGCATTGGAGAAATGCCACTATCACCCATGTTGGTCGTGTCCCCGGTCTGGTGAACATGGAGGAAGATCCCCAAGTCTCTGATCTGTGCATCAACCCACTAATGAGTCTGTCGTGTCTTTCACTCTGGGGCTTGCTAGTCCGTGCTATTTGGCTGGAAAAACTCAGCGATCATGCTGCGAATGGAGTCTAACTATACACCCTGATCCCGCTTATGTGTCTTGAGCAAAGGCTCTTTGTGTTAGACAGCCTGCGGGAAATCCTGGAGTACATAGGACTTTGTCTCTTGTGAAGCATAGTTTTTACTGGTCTAAGATGACATAATTTGTTCAAGACTATGTAGTAGGTTGCCGTACTTGTCAAGTGACCAAGGCAGAATGTCTTAGAAGTGCGGGGTTACTCGAACCCTTGGACATTCTTGGTAATAAGTGGGAAAGTATTTCGATGGATTTTATTACGGGATTGCAAGGGTCATGACTCCATATGGGTTATCGTGGACCGCTTGACAAAGATGGCTAGATTTATACTGACTAGATCCATGGTCACAGTGACAGTTGGCTCAACAGTTCGTTGACTGTTTCCTCTGTATGGGTTGCCGGCTGACATAGTCAGTGATAGGGACTCTAAGTTTACAAGTGAATTCTTAATACTTGTCTTTGGCAAGTTGGATACCACTCTTAGTTTGAGTTCCTCTGAACATGCCCACGTCTGATGGCAAGACAGAAGTTGTGAACCAACTTCTTGAGGATATGCTTCGGGCATATGTTTCCAAGAGGCAGTCATCATGGGAAGATTATTTACCCATGGTTGAATTTGCTTCAGTCCTTTAATGCTTATGTACGGGTTTCAACCTAAGTCTCTAGTAATGGTTGGATTCAAGGGAATCAAGAATGATGCTACAAAAATATTCTTGCAAGACATGCAAGAGATGTTGCAGTTTGCCAAGGAGTCTATTAGAATTGCCCAAGATAGGGACATATTTTATGCTAATAGACATCGTTCGCCTAGAGAGTTCTCTATTGGAATGATGGTATACTTGCGTATTCCTAAGGAATCTGAGTCTCAATATTGGACATGTTAGGAAATTGTCCCCCAGATACTGTGGTCCATTCAAGGTTATCTGAAGAATTGGCCAAGTTGCATATGAACTGGATTTGCCTCCTAATGTAAGGATCCATCCAGTCTTTCATGTCAATAGACTGAAAGAAGTGCTGAGTGGTGAGGATCAGGTAGTTACTTCTCAGGAACTTATAGAGGTTGAAGATTTAACCTTTATACCGCAAGAGCGTGAGAGTATTTGGTCGGGGAGGCTAGCTCTCACTCTACTCTTGCCTTCTCCTCGAGTTTGGCTCGTCTCCTACGATTCCTCGTGGCCTACTTGCTGGTTTTCTTCTCTTTACTTTGGTCCATTTTCCTTCAGAAGGCTTCACCTAGGGGGTTTGGGACTCTTGTGGCTACTGCCTGCTGTCGCATGTGGGGCCGCTAAGACCTATCTTCCTAAGGATCCATTTGTTGCATCTGTCAATCCTATGGGGAGGAGAGGGAGAGGGGCCCCGCCACTGTCCTTTGGGGCATTCTGAGCTAGGATCTCCCACCTGACAACACCACAGGCACTATCCAGGTGCCTTGAGACCTCCATCCTTTGTTGAAGCTTGCCCTTGTCGAGGGTCTCGAGGTAGATCTCCTCCAAAAGGGACTCTAGATTCTCAACATTCAGTCTAAGTCTTGGCACCCTATCATTTGCCATAGCAAAGGCAGCTATGTCTAGTGAAGCCTCTAGCATTGTGCCAAAAGCATCATCCGATGGAGGGGATGACAGCCCTACACTCTTTCCAGAGGTGGGGGGGAGGGCCCCTACTGTTGTCCTTTGGGGCAATCCTAAGCTAGGGCATCCCACCTGACGACAACACATGCATTGTCCAGGTAAGCTTTGAAACCTCCATCCTTTGTCGAAGCTTGCTCTCATTGAGGGTCTTGAGGTAGATCGCCTCCAGACTCTGGACTCTCAATAGCCAGTCTAAGTCTTGGCACCCCATCCTCTACCACAACAAAGGCAGTTGTGCCTACTGGAGCCTCTTGCATTGTGCCAAAAGCATCACCAATGGAGGGGAGAATGGCCTGATACTCTCTCAGGAGACAAGGGAAGTGGAGCGTCATTAGGAAGCATGACACATGATGAGGCATATCAATATCCTCCAATGTAAAGCCATGGTACCACAGAAAAAGGTAAAACGGTTGTGGACCAAGGTAAATAGGGATTTGCTCCGAAGGTGTCATGGTGGTATCGGGTGAGCTCAATTGGAGAAGTAAAATCCCTCTTCCGTAGACGATGACCTCCTGAATATGGTCCCCTTCTAATGCTAAGCTCACCTGTAACCAATCCCAGAGCTATTTCCTCCAGGGTGTGAGCCCCACATTCTTTGCACCATTGCCTTATCCTTGAGAGACTGAACTGCTAACTTCATCTGATGTTTGTCTTGGGGAGAAAGCAAAACCTCGATGGCTTGGGGAGTCGAAGGTGCTCCCATTAGAGCCCTTTGTGCTGGACAAGAGTCACCATCGAACTTTCGTTTTTGAAAGACCAAACAAGAAACCCAGCACTGCGAGAAAGGGAGGGAAGGGGACAAAAAAAGGGAAGGAAAAGGACAGTCAAGTTCTTAAGCAAAGGATTGCTAAAGGCTTGCGTGGCTACCCAAAAAACACCACACAAACTCCAAGACGGGTGGCCAAGAAAGTGGCACATAGTCCCAAGCAAGGCTCCAAAGCTGAGCAAGAAACCAACTGCCCATGCTCGTAAAGAAGACCGGGGGCAGCCAATGAAGAATCCCCAAAAACAAATTGCTCCAAAGGAGCCCTAGGCAAGCATGGGAGCTTTCTAGAGAATGTCGAACTGCTGCTACACTTGCCAGGGAGCAGCTGCAATCCTAGCCGAAGGGGAGCACTCAGAAGGGGGGGGGGGGGGGGACTACTAATCCCACAGCTCCAAACAACTGCCATGGTCAGAGGGGATTGCTCCATGAGCCGAAGTGCCGCACAGAGGGGACCAGGACTTGCAACGAGCTGTGGATGGCTACCCTTCGAGACCCCCCAAGGGCTGGGCTCCTTGGGTACCTTGAGCAGCATGGGCTGCTCCCACCTTCACACTAGCTGGAGGCGCCACCAAAACGGGGCACAATCTCCTTCCAAGGAGGCAGTTGGAGGCAGAGAAGGGGCACGAGCAAGGAGGGGGGGGGGCGGGAGAGTGGATGAGCAAGAAGTAAGGGGGGGGCAGCATGTAAGGGAGGGAGCAGAGCAGTCCGTGCAGTTCCTTGTAGTTGTTCTTATGATAGGGTTTAACTTAGACTTTATTCATCCATACGTGTGGGAAAAATAGATCACACAAGAGAACAACGGGGCTGGGCACAAAACAGTAATCCAAACTGATTGCACTGTTGAGAGCTCTCCAAAATATGACTCCACATTCTCTCCAGTCCACGCTGCCCCTTACGGGTCTAAAAATATGTGTATTGTTTATGAAAGGAATCCAAGGGTTTTTCGTTTTGTGTCTCTCTTTTTCTTTCACCGATGTCTCACTTCTATTCCACTAGAGACGCGACCTATAGGAGTGATAGCGGCACTGTTCACCTTAGGTCTATAGCTAGAAGACCGTGTGCCACCCGTTGATAGCCATCATCGCTCCATCATAGGTTTTACGCCACCGTAGCAGCCTCGCACATCGACGACCCCCTCTTAGGGTTGATACCCTGCCAGCTCCCATCCTCTTCATGAGAATTTTCTCCCTATCTATTGATGCCGTTATGACCATGATTATGGGTTTTCTTTTGTATTCGTCATGGGTGTTGATGCTCGCTTAGTGGCTCCACCCTCAGCTCATTGTATTAGTCTCATAGACCTTGAAGACTTTAAATAGACTTTCTTTCTTTCTTTCTTTCTCCTCCCAATCGTGTTTTCTAACACTTGTCCTCCTCAAACTGAATTATTGGCCCCTAAATCAAAGCATATCTACTATATGTCCCAAGACAACCCTTTGTAACTATTGGCAAAGAATTAGCTTCAAGTTGCTGCTGACATGCTGGATTTGGATGACCATGCACGTTCCAACTTAACCATGTTCCAACTCATGGTGAGGGGGGTGGGCAAACAAGGACTTCCTATGCGTGGAAGTTTGTGTAACAACGGTGGACTTCTATGATTTTGGTGGAGGCTTGGACGACATATAATGTGTCTATACGGCAGCACGCCAAAGGCATGACTTGCTCAGGGCCCACCTTTAGTGCGCACTGCATTGGAAAGAGGTCTCCATACCTAGCTAGTTGGCACATTGGTTTAGTGGGTAGTTCATGACTTGCATGGGCTGCTCCTCTGGCCCTAAGTCGATCACTAGTATTGCAAGACCCAAACAACGTCTGTCTCGAGCGAAAGCCGGCTGAAAAGTAGCCATGTGACCATGTGTGATCCTTTCCCTGCTGTCCCTATCATTCCATCATCCTGAATGTCTAATTTGTCATCATGAATTCAAAGAGAATGGGTGTCCACTACTCCTCTCTTGTGGATGCAAAGTGGAAGCCCTAAAAGTAGATAGAGGGTCTTTCGACTGCACCAATGGAACCCCCTTTTTGGGGATGTAAAATCAAGACTGATACCTCCAAAAGGAATGGCTAGTCATTTGGATAATTTCATTGCCCCAACCACCAGAACGTCCATGGAAGGGGCTGTCCCAGACAAGGCCTCGGTCCCAAAGAGAGAGAACTAGGAAGCCTTTGAGTTATCCTTGAAGGAGATGAGTCTTGAGCTTGCGAGGAGGTAGGCTAATACTAAGATGAAGAAGTTATGCTCTAGCCAAGGATCTTGGGTAGAGGTGGGCGCTAAGCAGCTGGTGAGGTAGGGGGGAGGAAGAGAGGGGGTGGCGGGGGTTGCGAGGGGGTGGACGGAAGCAGAGGCTATTACCAAGAGGTGGTAGCTCAGGCAGTCTGTCTGCATGGCCCTCCCTCTGCTTCCATGTGAACGGCCCTCCCTCTGCTTCCATCCAGACAACCCTCCCTCTATTGCTCCAAGCAAGATGCTACCGAGGTGGTGGTTCACTCAACCAGTAATGCGAGGGTAGGCTCTCACTAGGTGTCCCATCTATTTGCACCGAAGACATTGCCCTATTAACCTTGAAACCTCAATCCCTTTGGATTGAAGTCACCCTTGTCCAAGGTCTTAAGGAGGATCTCCCCTAATAGGACTCTCGGTACTCTAAGATTACCTTGAGCCGAGGAACCTTGCCATCCACTAGAATGAAGCCGCCCTATGTATGGGACTTCAGTACTGTACCAAAGCACCCCTCAATAGAAATTAAGTGTTCCATATGTATGTTGCACCGAAGACACTGCCTTGGTGTCCCTGAAACCTCAACCATTGGATGGAAATTATCCTCGTCCAAGGTCTCAAGCAGGATCACGGTAGCGACTCTAGATACTCTACGATCATCTTGAGCCAAGGAACCTCATCATCGGCCAGAATGAAGCTACCGTGTAGAGGGGCTCTAATACTATACCTAAGCACCCCCCCGATAGAAGATTGGATGGAAATATATTCCTTCAGGAGACTTGGGAAATGAAGCATCATCAGAAACATGGCACATGTGCGTCGAATCCATGTCGTCTACCATGAATCCATGGTATGAAGAACAACGGATGTAGGCCAAGGAAAATCAAGCTCTGCTCCACGAGGGACCGAATGAAGATGGGGGAGCTCAACTGAAGAAGAAACACTCCTCCCCTAGAGGTGGTGACCTCTAGACTATAATAAGGTGGGATTACATCCCCGGCTGTCTTTTAATGCACAAAATACTTGCTTAATTGCATGTTTACAATCTTACAAGCACATGGCTTAGCAATGGATGCATCAGGCTGGGATGGTATTGTACACCAAGTTTGCTTGGATGGGATGAGGTCTTGTATCACAATTTTTGGGTTATCGATGATATTTTTTGCCCCCTATACTTTCTTTTGCTGCAAACCTACAAACAAATACATCCAGATAAGTGAAATCTTCTTTTAGTAATTACAAAATATAGTATTTGCTATGATGGCTTTCTTTTTTCCTCAACACTTGCATTTATGCACCTTCTTCCCTATGCGCAATGTTGATGCTCTTCCACATCACCCCCTAATGCCAAGCTCCCCTACATCCAATCATGCACCGCCAAGTGGGTGTGAGGCCCCAACGATGCGGCCCACCAGTTCTTTGTGCTAGAGGGATTGAACAACAATCTTCACATGTTGTTTATCCTCTAGGGAAAGTGTAATCCAAATGGCTTTAGGAGTCAATGGAGCTGCCATGAGAGCCCCTTTGGCTAGCCCAAGGGAAGGTCACCACCAAGATTATGTTCCACGGTATCAAAACCAAACAGTTCTTGCTAGTGGGAAGGGGAAAGTGAAAGTGGAGGAAAAAGGGAATAGACGAAGGAGGGATGGAAATGGAGTTGAAAAGGGGTGCCGGGGGGGGGGGGTGAGGGGGGTCCGCAGAGAGCAACATCTCCAATAGACACCAAAAAAAGGGTTAGAGCAGATAGTCGGATTCTTGGTCTAAAACCTAGCACGTATTGGCCAAACAAGTTGGTGCACAGCTGGTTCAGAACCTAGCACATATTGGCCAAATAAGTTGGTGCACGATTGGCAAGGTAAAGGAAAAATTTGAACAGCAGCAGGCCTCCCTTGACACAAGAGAAAAACCAAGGGGGGGGGGGGGGGGGGTAGGGGGAGCAAGAAGAATCTCCGCAACCAACCAGTGAGGGTAGGTCGGCCGCCGGGGGGTTTAGCACATTACCCACAGCTGCCTAGGGAGTAGCTGTGGGCAGCTAGAGCAGCCAGCACCTGCTGCACAAGATCATGCTATAGGTGGGGGCAGCAGGAGCACCCATTGGGGGAGCAGAGAGACACGAAGGGGGGTTGGGGGTGGGGAGTGTGCGCAAGGAGGGGCTGGGGAGTAGTGGAGGAGAGGTTGAAGGGGAGGGGATGGTTAAGGCTGGCAGGTGGGACCAAGCAGATCTTTTTCTTGCATGACTTTGTTTTTCTACCCATTGTCTATTTGTCTGCACATCCTCCATCCAGTCCCCTCCCGATTTGCACTCCCTATGGAGCCTTTGGAAGCGGACTCACCTTCTCCACCATCAATAGCTCCTTAATAGGGGATCTTCTTCCTTGGCCAACTAAGGGGATTCCTTAGTTTGTCGCTTGGGTACTTGGAACTATGCAAAGGTTCCACCCAACTACTCCATACCATGAAGGTCACCTTTTTCATTCTTTGGTGGGGAAGGGTAGGTTAGGGTTATTAAAGGTTCCAACAAAGTGGTAGGTAGACCTTAGATCGAAGGAGAGTCATGCCCTGGCATTATGTCATTGGTGTGCATCCACCAGGGATGAAGGGCATCATGGTTGCCACATGTCATCCATTCAATCGGTGTAACCTAGGTGGATTTGCCACGTGTGACACATGCAAGCACGCACCACTCTACATATCTAGGGCAACCAATTAGATATTAGTATTGCATTTATGCATGTGTATTAGGTCATTTTGATTGTGCAAGTGCGCATATAGGGAGGGGGCTGACCCTAGCTTTGGTCTAAAGCTACTAGGTGGCTTGTCTCACACCTCCCTACCTCCTTAGATTAGGGTATGGTATCCAAACTGTGGATTCATGCATAAGCAGCATATTTGCTACATTTTCCATGTGTGCACTCTCCATGTCTAAGAAATCTTGATTCTAGTGATTGGCATTTTCATATTCCAGCAAACTAATGTGTGCAAGTAGCATCATATTGTACTGAATATCCAACCTTATTTTCTACCATGGTGTCAAAGCCAGGTTGTTCAGCACTAGACCGATGAGCCCCTCCTGTTGGGCCATGATCTAGCAGTAGGTAGTGATCTAGACCCAGGCGATTTTCTAGATCAAGGACACATATACATATCTTGAGGTAAGAGTACTAGATCCCTCGAGGCTCCTTGGGAAGCCTCAAATAAAGTGAGAAGGTCCTCTGCAATAAGAGTGTTGAAAAGTTAACCTCTAAGCGATAGCCCAAAAAGAGGGTAGCCCACTTGACCATGTGCACTTGCAAAAATCATGTGAGGCATGAGAAAACAAATACCCTAATACTACAAAATTAAACTCTTGCAAGGGAGCTAGGGAAAATCCAAGATTGAGGTTGAAAGTGCCACCTTAACCTTGTGGGGGACTCGCAGAAGAATGCACTTGCAAATTCTACATAACTAGGTTTAGAAACCGGAGCCCATAGAAGACAAGTAGATCCAAATCTTCTTGGAAGAAGAAGAAGACTAGCACTCACTGAATAACGTGACCCGCAACAAGGACATTTGCGATAGGTATTGTATTTTCAATTGATTTATTTGCCCTAGTGAAAGCACACATTACTCACTTAGACTGTGTGACATGCCTAGAAAGTCACTGCAGCTAAACCAACGAGTATCTCCTTCTAGAGAGCACTAAACGGATGCCAAGTTGGATCAAACCAATTATGGCATCTGGAAATTCAAGGTTGAGAATGTTCTCAAATCTAGAAACATGTTTGATATATATGATGAGAAAGTCAACAAGCCTACACTTTGATATGATTCCATGGTTAGAAATCTGAAATCCCCTACTGAAGACTAGAAAGTGCTTTGATCTATGTATGAAATGCTAGCACCTAGAAGGCCTTAGTAATAAAATGCAGCCTTGTAGGGTTAGAATGGGAATCAGGGTAACCCCCCAAATAGAGGAAAATTTCAAGGCACATGAAACCTATCAAGAAGTATGACACCTATATAGTGCAACGATTTGAACATTATGGAAGGTATTACAGAAAGAAACAATATGATTGAAGAGAATATAACAACAACGACAAGGGAATTTTCAGAGGAAGTTTAATATAAGATGATATAACTTTTTTTTCCTTTAAAAAGAAGAAATTTTAGAGGAAATAAAGGATCAAGATAGATAATTTGAAGAAGGTGAAGAAGATTGCTATGCATGGTGAGAAGATACAAGATCAACTAGTAATTAATCTTCTTTTCAATAGGTCACTCGATACATGGGGCAACTTTGTCACCATGCTCTTTATAGAGAGAGGCCTCCTACACTCTTAGTTTCATAATTACCTCATACTGTAGAAACCAAAAGGCATAGCAAGAGACTTAGCATTTGGGATGATACAGCCTTGGTCGCTAAAAGTAAACGTCAATATCAAAAGCCATGATTTAGTCCTAAACCCTAACAAAACTTTAGTTCTCAGTGTCAGCATGATGACAACAAAGATCATCATGAATATCAAAGCTGCAGAAAGAAATGATCTTATTATTATGGGAAGCCTGGCTATTTTGCTTTTGAATGCAGCAGAAAAGGTAGACATGGGTAAAAATGAAGTCTAAACCAAGTGGTAAAGACTCCACTACTATTGCAAACGCCAGGCTCTCAAATGCAATTACATCAGTCCAACAAAGCTTGGGGTGATGGTAAGGGGCACACCTGTATTGGTACTGTCCAACTCGCATCACCTCTATAGGAATAGGCACAGAATCATAGATAGATGTACCTTTGCGAACCAAGAATGCTATTTTTGTACTTCTATTATTTTTCATTATTAGCATTGAGTTTGTGATATCAGATTTGATTAATTTCATCCAGATTCCCTTTACCTTTAATTACAAAGAGACAAATTTAGGAAGGAAAACTGTCTTAAGATCCCCAAGCAGTTTGTGTACTTTTCAATGGGTAAATATGGATTGGAAGCGTGAAAGGAATTTGTGCTATGCCCAAGTAACTCCCTTGTTGTTCGGGTGGAGCTAATTCCTGATCATTCGAGTGGAAATGTTTGTTTGCTCATGTCATTGAATTTCTAGGTTTGGTAGAATTGGAGCAGACTGCTACAGATTCTTTTTTCTACCCCATAGTATAGGTTGTGCCTGTATTTTTCATGCATTTTCTTACTCTATTCCCATGCATGCTGCTCTGTGACTATTTTTTCTGTAATACCGAATGCTTGCAAGTCTCTGCTAGATTTCTTGCCTGGCTCAATATCAGTACTGAGGCAGCTTATCATAAATAGCAAGGTATTTTTATGGACAGGTGTGGAAATCAGAGCGTGCTTGTGCAGCTGTCTATCCCAGCATAGAGCAGGAGGGGCTTCTCTGGTTCTGGCCAGACACTCGACCAGAATTTAAGGATATAGCAAATAGAAAACCTCCTCCTTCTATACCTGCACTTGCAGATCCAGATTTACATGATGAACTGTCTTCACGAGACTTGCCTTATGGGTGATTTTTAAATTTTATTTAGCTTACATGGCAGCTCTGTTATATTACTGTGATAAGACTCAAAAATTATGTGGTTTTTATTTGGCACATTCAAACCTTGAAATTGTAATGTTTATTGAACTGGCAGCTACGAACAGTTAATTGAGAACCTTATGGATCCGGCTCATGTACCGTTTGCACATCATGGACTCCAGGTACTCCTCATGCTGCTGGTATTTTCAAATGTCAAATTTCAGAGTCTAAAAATCAAATGTCGCTGGTGGAATTGAATAGGACATGCAAGAGTCTAAACATTGAATGCCACTGGTGGAAGTGTTATAGATGATTACATCATGGCCCTGATATCTATGTTGAAATTTATTATTTTTAGTCAAAAAATAGTGTATTGTATTGATCTACCACATCTCCTCATTGACACTTACTTGACCTTGGATGATTTGTTTTGGTTGCAATTAATCTCAAATATCTTTTCCATCGAGTCTTGTACTCTTAGTCATCTCTTATGTGAGAACATCTCAACTCGCATCATTTTTGTAAGCCAAACATCTCCAGTGGATTTAAATATCTTGTGTTTGTTCCATGTTTTCCACTTAGTATTGAGTGGCTTTGTTGGCTTATCTTGTGTATTTTGAGCTGCTAATGATAGAAATTGATGTAGCCATGGTTTCTATAACTACCACAAAATAACAATTCCTACATTTGTATATAGATCCTAAGTACAATATTACTCCCATGAAAGAGAAAATATCTCAAAATCCGCCTTCAAGCCCTAATGCAACTAAGCCTAAACTCTAGTATTTTCAATAAATTTCCCTAGTCCCGATATTAACAGGTAAAAGGATCACAATCCCAATTAAAAATAGATTGTTAACCCTATGGCAACAAGGGCCAGAAGTGCACTCTAGAGCAATGACGATGAGATCATTGTGTGTGTAAAGTAGTGGCAAAGCTCCGCTTGTAATGTCTTGAGCCTAAAGGTCATATGATGAATCTTAAAGAATGAGGATAGCCAAAATCCTCTCTAGAAATGATCCAATCATACTTGCAAAATCAGGATCTAGAGAGAGAAATACTAAAACTAGAGAGAGAGAGAGAATCCCCCACTTTCTAGAGGGACTCAAAAGGTCCTCGTACTTTGGGTAGGGACTCATAAGGTCCTCCCACTTTGTGTAGAGACCCAAGAGCCTCCCAAGAGGTCCCTCCAAAAAGTGGAGGGACTCTTGTCCAAGGAGTCCCCTACAAAAAGCTCCCAGTTTTTGAGGTTCAGTGTTCAATCTCACTATTGTGCTCATGTGATTGATCTCCATTGCATCCATGCTCCCTTACACTTTTGTGTTCTAGCATGTCCTTACCCTTGCACTCCCTACCCTTTTACTCCTTCCTCCCATCCCCTTCTTCCTCCTCCCCCTTCCTCCTCCTCTTCCTCCTCCGCCTCTCTTTCTCCTCTCTCCTCCCTCCTCCCTCCTCCTCCTCTCTTCTCCTCCTCCTCCTCCTTCTCCTCTCTTCTTCCTCCCCCTTCTCCTCCTCCCTCCTCCTCCTCCTCCTCCTTGCTCCTCCCTCGTCGCTCTTCCTCAATGCTTACCCCTTGAAGTCATAAATGAGACTAGCTCTCCACCCCTCAATCCTGGACTCCTCCTAATAAGTCCGGCAACCCTCTTTGAACCCAATTGGTATTCACAAAAGGTGATTGGGTTTTGTTGCGTTTTTAGAAGGCAAGGCTGAAAAATAAGAAAGGCAAGGAAAGGTTGTACACAAAGCTGAACATGCGTTACTATGGTCCTTTCCAGGTTTCTGAAAAGATAAACGAGGTAGCTTACAGGCTGAAGTTGCCTCCGCATTGGAAGATACATAATGCCTTTCATGTGAGCTTATTAAAGCAATATCATGGAGATATTCCCAAGGATTTACCTGATGAGGTGCAGCCTGAAGTGGAAGAACAGGATGAACTTCTGGTCCCATAGCATATTTTGGCACACAGAGATAGAAAGCTCAAGGGTAAAGTTATCTGTCGCTACTTGGTAAAATTTCAAAATTACCCATCTCTTGATGCGAAATGGATGGAGGAAGGTGAATTGGCAGATTCACCTGGGATATTGCAGCTTTACCTTGACGCTTTCCAATTAGAGCCGCGGGCTCCTACAAGTAGTTCAGCAGAGAGAGCGTCTGGAGCATTACCTGGTGTTCGAGAGGGGGGTAGCACCTCCACTTCCTCAGTACAGACAGGCTCACCGTGATTTCATGAGGTCACTTGATGACACTGTATGTTTCATCCGAGATACTGAGCTGACAGTATTTCTGCTGTGAGACTTCATGATATTGATGCATCTTGACTATTGATCACGGAGGATCACATAGATTTTGAGCAGTGTATATGGATGGATGCATGCCTCTCCTAGCCATATTTTCACTGTCTCTGTATACTATAGCTGCGGCTTTCTTGTATACTCTTTTATGCTATATTTCATGCTCACTCCTGTGTTTTGGGGCAGCAAACTATGATTTGCTGTTTCAAGAGAGGGGTATGTCACGGGGGCGTGAAATTCTAAGTACTTTAATGTACTACAAGACCGTGACAACTTTGGTTTTAAAAGTCCAAGCGTGGGCTTAATAATGTGTAATTAAACGCGGCATGGTGCCTAGCACATAAGCGTAATTAATCCCTAGGCCCAAAGGCATTCCAAGGAATTAAAAGAGTGGTTGTTGGGAAATGATGATGTGGCATTTTTAATGGGCCCCCTAGAGGGCCATGTACCTTTAGTGGCCCCCCTAGAGTTCTAGGTGGCTCTAGTGCCTTCTACATGCTCCTTTGCCATTCCTGGACCTTCCTGGGCCTTCTAAACTTCACGTGTGTGGTTTTCTCTCTCATCTTCTCCCTTTGTTGAGATTTTGGACTGGTTTTTCAGCCTCCTTCATCTGAATTCCGTTTTTCTTCATAACTCCTCACCCATTTGGATTCCTCGACTTCCGTTTGGCCCGATGGCTTCCGTCTTGTCTCTAAGTCAATAGCAAGCTCTTCACCTCTTCCAACATCAGTAAGACCCATAACATTGAGAGTCTTAAAAGAAATAGGTCTACTTACCATTTTTAAATGACCTCTTTTAGCCCTGGGATTAGAGCTATTCACCTAGGGAGCTGTTTCCTTGACCTAAGATTCTTTTCTTTTGTTCTGAATTATAGCTAGAGCTTTACCTTATAGAGAGAGGTCTTTCTCTCCAGGGTTCAGCTCTTTCTCAGAGTCATCCTCATTGAGTTGATCTATGGCCATTTCATCATCTTTTTTTTTTCCCTCTTGAAAAAGACTTTTATTAAGTATGAAAAATACCCGCGTGAGCAAGTTCACAGCAAAAATACATCATGTTGTACATGAGAAACCCCCCTAAAATAGGGAACAGAAAACTCAAAATGAGCTGGAAAGAAACCAAGGTTGAGGCTGAAAGTGCTATTTCAACCCTGTTGTAGTCTCTAAGAAAAAGGTATAACCCCTCCATTCCCTAAGGAATATCAACCTCCTGGCTGAGGTTGCCCGGGAAGAACCCTGCATGCTCTCCCAAGTGGCTATGAGTGTGTGAACAGTGTTAGCCCAAATATTGGCCAGGGTGGACTTGAGATCCGTCTAAGGCCTTTGTGCATCTGATCCTCCAAATCTGCCAAGCAGTGATGCAGGCCAGTATCTCCCAAGCGGTATCCCCATCAGCATATACTGGTCTATAGCGGGAGATAGGCACATCCTCCAAAGAGCAAGTTTTGACTAGGTGACGTCGAATCGAAATGGCCCAAGAAGCATCTTGCCACTCAAAGAAGGTCTGAGGCCCTGACAGGGAGAGCCAAGCCACTGATCCCCATGTCATGAAGAAACGAGAAGGAGCAAAAGTTCTGAGGACCCTGGTAATTCCCATCCAAATGGCTCTTGCATGCCTGTAGTCCCATAGACAATGATGAATCGACTCAGCAACAGACGAGCACCTAGGACAAGTGGGGTCTGCCCCAAATCTAGACCTCCACCTGTTCAGTGCAATCCTTGCATGAATAGAAAGCCAAAAAAATAGAGTGACCTTTCTATTTCTTCGGAATCTCCAGAGCCTCCGCCAGAAGACCCTCTGCAAATCAGTGGAAAGCTGATAACTCTTCCAATGAGGCGATCTAGAAGGTTTCCAACCTCTACAATTGATCTGAAAGTTTATGGCATTACTGACCGTGTAACCAAAAAAAGGAAGGCTCTTCTCTTGGTTCCTTGCAACAATCCATTCCGACTCTCCGGGGTCACACTAAAGAAACTTTATGGGGACTCCTCCAAAGAGCCACAACCTCCAAGAACCTGAAAGAGAAAGACGAAGGTTTGGATCAATATGCCATGTAGAGTCCTTGCCCTGATCCAAAAAGCCTATGATCCTGACAGGTTGAAAAACATGCCCAAGAGAATATCTTTTGAAGAAATAACCAGCCTACTACCTGCCTGCTGTGCCTGTACATCAAAAACCATTGCTTTGATCCAAAAAAGCCTATGATCCTAACAAGCTGAAAAGGCATGACCAAAAGAATATCTTCTGAAGAAATAACCAGCCTACCACCTGCCTGTACATAAAAAACCAAGGCATCCTTGTTTTTTTTTTTTGGGCAAAACCAAGGCATCCTCGTGTGCTCCAAAAAAGCTATAACTTGGAGATGAATGCATGTCTTGGAGAAGGCCCCCATCCACATGGAACAAAGAATGGGCTTATCATCTGTATCCACCCAATCAAGGGGAAAGGCTGCATCAATCTGAAGTATCCTCCCTGCATATCCTCTGAGGTGACTAATCGTTTGCTGTTGACGAACTACTAGAAGCCTCTTGAAGGCTTTCCAAGAAGCCACGGAGACGACAGGGCCTCTCTCCCACTTGGACCACTGCTATAGTGAGACATACCAAGCTGAAGCTTGCCCAAGTCTTTAGAATCGCAACCATAAGCGGAGAGGAAGGAGACCTGAGATGGGCTGAGGTGAAAATCCATCTAGTGCTGTCCATCCAATCTCCCCATGAGGAGGGGCTGCAAGCCTGAATACCATGAATGAAGATATTTTTCCAAGGCTTATTCCCAGGCATAAGTCCTCTAACCACAAATTTGCAAAGCAACGCCCTACATTGCAAGTCTAGATCTATGATGTTCAGGACCCCCTCCAGTGTGGGAAGGATCAAGGTGTCCCAAGTTACTCTGGCAATAGTGTCAGTAGTGCCATCTAGCCCGCTCCATACAAAATTCCTCATAGGCCTTGTGTACCAGGCTGTGGCCAGCAAAACCTGGTTCATAGCCACCACTTTGGATTCAAGGTCCAGTCTAGCTGAACTCCAAAAAAGGAGTTTCCTCCTAATGCTCTCCAACACAGGAGCAAACTGCTGCGAAGAAGAGATACCCAAAACGATCTGGCATCCTAGGTATTTGACTGATACACCCCTCTGAATCCATGCAAAATCCAAATTAGCCCCCCAATCTGGAGCATCATCGTCACAGATCCAAAAGCCCTCGGACTTGTTCCAATTGATGTGAGCACTTGCTGCAATACAAAACAAATCCAAAGCTGTCCTGAAGGAGAAGTGAGATTCTGAGGGGAGGCCTCCAAGAAGATAGCAGTGTCATCTACTAACTTGTAATCCATGAGGTCCTCTTCCCGTCTGAGCGTAAGTTTGAGCCCAAGAATGTCAGCTCAAAACCTAAGAAAAATGCTCATAGCCTCAACCACAAAGAGGAAAAGAAAAGGGGCAAGAGGTTACCCTTGACGGACTGATCTGGAAATCTGAAACTTGTCTCCCCTAACCCCTCCTATGAGCACTTGGCTGTGGCCTGACCTGTACAAGGCTGAGACCCCTGTGATCCATGCATCTGAAAAACCAAAGTGATGAATGGTGCCCTCCAAGAAGTCCCAATCTACCCTGTCATAGGATTTTTCAAAGTGCAAGAGTAGAATTGCATGCTTTTGACCACTCTTAATGGCCCACTCAAAAGCTTCCCAAAAGGAGAATATATTATTGAAAATGCTTCTGCCATGAACAAACCCTGTCTGGGTATCATGAATAAGATCAGGGAGTAAGGGATGCAACCGCAGGCAGATTGCTTTTGCCAAGATTTGGTAACAAGTGCCCAATATTCTGCACCCCCCTTTTAAGATTAAATGTATATGACCCTCCGTAAGTGAGCCAGGCATCTCACCAGAGCTCCAAACACCCTCTCGGGCTGAGGTGATTTGATCCCCAATCATATCCCAAAAGGTCAAGGAAAAGCAGGGTGTAAGCCCATCTAAACTTGAGCACGTACCCTTATGAAGGAAGAGCAGTCTTGAATTCTAGGTTGGTAAAAGATGCATCAAGAGAGACTCTCATATCTGGACTCACCAACCTAGGGATACACTGCCAAATGACCTATCTGCAGCCACACTACCAGGATCTGATGAAAGAAGGATGGCATAAAAATATGTAGCTATACGCAAGACGGCATCTGGATCTGACTGCAAAAGTGTGTTTGAGTCAATAGGCTGAGAGACACTCTCTCTACTATGTCTTGGGCCATGAGTAGAGAAGAACTGCTTATTGACCCTACCTCCCATCTGTATCTAGAAGGACTCTCGTGCATGAAAGGCAAACTCTGCTCTCTGATCCAACCAAATCTGCTGATGATGTTAGAAATGACCCAACAAAGGGTATGCACAACGGAAGATTGATAGAATTGCCCAAGAGCTCACACAATGTGGTGTGGGGTGTGGAATCACACTCCTTAAACTTAATGTGCATAGATGTGCAAGTAGATAGAGAATGCTCAGAGACAAATATAGAAGCAACTCTTTATATTTCCGTCCGTCCACAAAGTAGGACAGGATACAATGCCAAAAGGTTCTCCTACTAGATGTCAAGCACTTCTAGATCTCTGAGCCAGCGTGCTCCACCTCGCGAAGCCTAGAGAGAAGGAAACAAAGAAAACCTTCTTGTGTCCTAGGTATAGAAAACGGGCTTGGAGCATGGTGCGCGCAGCCTCTAGAGAGTCAAAAAAAACCTGGAAAAAAACTCATCCCAAAAGACGAACATCTTTAAAGCGAGGGGTGAGGTATGGGGGAGCGCCGCAAGCATCGAGTCTCTAGCTTGAGGCTTGGAAGGGTGAGACCCATAGATGCGTGCGATCAAAGTGTTCTGGCATTCAAGCTCTACATCCTTCTTAAGCTTCTGCAACTCGTCTTTTGAAAATGTGATAGTTTTCACGGCGACCGGTGGAGGAGTTGGATTGACCATTGCATCATCTGTGTTGACCTCTTTCCTTGAATCAAGAGCACGATGACCAACTCTATGTTGGTTGGAAAGCCAGAAAAACCATCCTTTTTGACGTTTTGATTGCAGCCGAGTATGAGGGCCTAGGGGAGGGTGGTGCCACTCTTGCCCCCTCTAGTTGCATGCAAGCTTCATTTGTCCCTTTCTGCAAAGGAGACTCGAGCCTCTCCTCTTGCGCCACGCTAGGAAGTGAGTCCTCCATCTTCAAGTGGTTGGGGTCCATGACCTATCACCAGTGCTCGTCCTTCTTGGCAAAAAGTGGAGGGAAAGTGCAGTCCTCTTTGCATAAAAAGGGGATATGGGAGAACTTTGTAGTCGCTATCGCATCTCCCTTGTCAGCTTTCCTGCGAACTGATGCTGAAACTATAGTGCAAGGGGGATCATAGATGGGCTGTCCCATCAAGGTCATCTCCACCTTCGTCACCACCATCCTCCTCACCTCTACGTTGGCATTTATATTGTGGACAAAGTTCTTAGCTTTGTATTATCTTATAAAATGGCATTGATAAATCGTTCATGAACTAATCTTGCAACACGGGTTTATGTGCTAGCAACTCATATAGTGTAATGAAGGGGAAAAAGGGCCAAGTTAGAGGTCCTTTAGGTGGAAAATGTGGAGGGACTATATAAGTTTCCATCCACTCCCTACTATGTACTTTTTGATGTGACATCTAATCCTATCTACTCTCTCTTCCTCCTTCCTACCTACGCTCACTCACACTCTCTCTCTCTCTTCCCTACTCCCTCTCAATCTCTCCCTCTCTTTCCTCTCTTTCCTACCTCATTCTCTCTCTCCTACCCCTTCTCCTCGCTTCTTCCCCTATCTCTCTCCCCTTCTGCTAGTCTATTCCCCTTTCTCTAAATCTGCCCCTACCCCCCTTTTCTACATTGGTATCAGAGCATCGCTCTTAGCACCTACTTCTCTTCCCTTGCAACAAGCAAGTAGTACACCGATCCTGAATCTTTGCTAGAATTGAATCTCTGTCATTGGTGTAGCTTCACAGAATTGACGCCGACGCTCACAAGCAAAGAGCTGTCCACCCATAAGACAAAAACCTATAGGATTGGTGCTCCCACAACCACGCAGTTGGGAAGAAGACGACTGCTACTACTCGTTGGCATTAGCTCCACGTGAATCAAGCTTCACCAAATCAGCGTCAGCTCCTAGTCATGAATCTCTGAACCCCAAATCTCTGTTGGTCATGAGCTGACGCCCATCTCTGCCCACGCCAACAGCCGCACACTCTACATAGGAATCGTCCATGTTCAGTTCTTCGAATTTGCCACAATTTGTCGACTCAGCCGCCTTGCCAATCCGTCGCCGTCGCCCGCCACGCCCATGTCACCATGAGGTCCGTCACGTTCCGTCACAGCCTAGGTCTTAGGTTAGACTATTTCAGGGTTAAGTTTATTAGTTGGTTGTGTTAGTTAGTTGGGTTAGGTTCGTTAGGTCTGGTTAGCTAGGTTAGGTTAGTTGGTCAGGTAGGTTAACCTAACTAGGGTTCAATTAGTAGGCTAGGTTGGGTTAGACTAAGTCAGTGTACTAACTGTCATAGAGGTCTTAGGTTAGTGCTATTCTAATAGTCCTAGGTGACATAGCAGCCCCCCCCCCCAAAAAAAAAGAGAGGCAAAAACTCAAAAATTTCCAACCTCTTTTAGGAGCTCTCCACGGCCCTATTTTGGCTCATTCATGTCGCATTTCGAAGCTTCTTTGACGACCTTTCTTCCGAGCCTCTTCATCGACATTTTCGTGTTTCCACACTCTATCTTAGGTGCTCATTACGCAGGGTTTTGCTATCCATTTCTCCTTGCCTACATTCGAGCTCCTCTCTCCAGGGCCAGTCACCATGCCACCAAAGCGTGCCCCTTGTGATATATTGCATGACATTAATGAGGCTGCTCAGTGTGAGCAAGTGCCTGCCACAGTCACTGCATCCACTGGTGTTACATAGGTTCCTTCCACTCAGCCTCTCTCTCCTACATCCCGCGAAGCGCAGGTAGCATAGACATAGTTTTGGATGCCCTTTCCTCTATGCTCCAAGGTGCTTTCCGCCAGATAGGACAGCAGTTCAAGTAGCAACTTACCACAACCATGGCTATGCAGGATACTGCTCTTGCCCAGATGGGACAATAGATTGGTCAGTAGATCACATTTGCCATTGCTATGCAGGATAAGGGTAAGCAGTCCGCACCCCAGCAAGGGGACCACTTAGACTGTCACGATGTATTGTCTGCTCCACGCAAAGGTTTTATGGCAGATGCCTGTTGTACCTACGAGCATCAATCTTCTGGACCATTGCATGTACCCCAGCATGGGGATAATCAAGACTTAGATGATGCATTTTATGTGCCACAGAGCACCTTCATGCAGGATGTCAGGCCATCTTTTGGCTCACAGCTTTCTACATCTATGCAGACTGAGCCGTCTCTTTTGGGCCGACCCATTGGTGTGCATTCGGTTAGTGCTCCTTTCACTGCACTAGCGAGTATGCCTGGAGCTGGCTTTGGTTTATATGGCAGCCCACTCCCCTGGGAGAGGGTCAGTCCTCTTCTCATCCCTTTGGTATGCCATCATTTTGGAAGATGCATTTGGCAGAGGGACCCAGCCTGGGGTTCATGCACCTATCGCTCTGCCAATGAGCACATATAGCCAGATGCAGCCAGTTCATCAGATGGCAACAGCTACTACGCAGCAGGAAGTTAGTGGAAGGCAGCAAGCCACTTTTGATGACATGTTGGCAAATTCTTTACGTGCATACAAGGCCCTATCTAAGGCCATCAAACTTGAGATGTCCTTCTCTAATATTGTGAACCTCAAGCATGATGATGCCAGCACTTCTGGAGGTTACACACACAAGAATTATGCAGCTAAGGATATCAAGGACAAACTCACAGTGCATAAGTTCAAAGGGGACACTCACATTCCCAATGAGTTGGAGGAGTGGTTCATGAAGCTGGAAGACTATTTCTGCTTCTACCCCAAGTCTGAGGAGGAGCACATCATTTTTATAGGTATGCATATGCAGGACTATGCCCACACATGGTGGTGATACATGAGGGATTCGCCTCAGAGACCAACCACTTGGAGGGGTTTCAAAGAATTGATAGCCACTACATTTGTATCCCCACTTGTCTTGGATCAATACTTGGCTGAATTTTATGCCTTGTTGCAGACCGGTACGGTCCAAGAGTACTTGTAGCACTTTTGGAGGCTTTCCCTGTTTGTGCAGGACGTATCTGAAAAGGGAAAGCTGTTGCATTTCATCCATGGGTTAAGTCCTCTCGCTGCAGATGTGAAGGCACATAACACTCAAACAAGTGAGCGTGCAGCCCAATTGGCAGAGGCATTTGAGCCCAAATATATGCCATCAAGTATAAGATGACAGCGGGCAGCGCATATGGGAATGCAAATGAGGCTGAGAAGAAGCCTAAAGTGACTGATTGGAATGAAAGAAAATCAGCATATCGGATGATGAGGATTTGATGGATGCTTCTGAGACTTTGGATGCCACTCATGATGATTCAGAGGGTGCACAAATCGTGGAAGAAGCTCTAGATGTTGGAGCCATGAAGGGGGCTGATTTCCCCTTTGATCCCGGTGGGGCTAATGAACATAACATGCATGGTATACAATCTGATGACACTCAACCCACATGTAACACGCGAGGCTGTTGGCCTAAAGTCTTTCATGCGGAGCATCAGGTTGCTATGGCTTTTCTTGCGCGAGAGGATGCAAAGGGTAATGCTCCTATGGACGAGGAGGAGATCTATTGGGATGCGCAGCAAACAATTTTTGCTATCTCTTCTCATGCATTGATGGGTGCCAAAAGTGCTGAAACTATCAGATTGAAAGGACAAATTAATGGCAGGACTGTTCACAGCACTCATAGTTTCATTAATTCTAAGACCTTACATAAGGTGGGACTGATTGCTACTGAGATTGATCATGGGCTGAGAGTAGAGGTGGCAAATGGACAGCATTAGTCAGTAAATTTTGTTGCCAAATGCAAGGATCAAGCTCTCTGAGGATTATGAATTTGCATGGGATCTCTTGGCATTGGATATGGGCCCAATAGATGCTGTCCTGGGCTGCGATTGGCTGAAATCTTTGGGGAAAATCAGCATGTATTTAAATGCCCTATCACTTAGCTTTGTCCACAAGGGTAGAACTGTAGCATTGCATGGCATTGATCCTCCTAAATTGCAAGTCCTTTCAGCAAGGCAGTTAATGGATGTGGATCATTCCATTGTTCTAGAGGCTGGCAATAAGCCCATAAACAAAGCCCCATATCGTCTTTCTAAGGTTGAGCGGGAGGAAGTGGCAGTACAGGTGCGGGAATTGCTTGAGAAGAACTTGATCTCTCATAGCACTTCTCCTTTTGCCTCTCTGGTGCTTCTGGCGAAGAAGAAGGATGGATCATACTGCATGTGCATTGATTACAGGGATCTAAATAAGGCTATTATCAAGAACAGGTTTCCAAGCACTAGGATAGATGACCTGTTGGATGAAATCAAGGGTGCTCAATTTTTCACAAAGATAGATTTGGGGTCTGGTTACCATCAAATTAGGGTGAAAGAAGGAGATGAGCACAAGATGGCCTTCTGCACAGAACGGGGCTTGTATGAATTCAAGGTGATGCCTTTTGGATTGACTAATGCAGCGGCTACCTTCCAGGCACTAATGAATAAGATATTGCAGCCACTACTTTTGAAATGCGTGCTGGTTTTCTTTGATGATATCCTGGGTATATAGGAAATGCAATTCTCTACACAACAAACTTGAAATCCACTTCATTTTCCATATAGGAACTCATTTCTTGGATAGCAATATACGTGGGCTATATAGGAAACACAATTCCCTACATAGCAAACTTGAAATTCACCTCATTCTCCATATAGGAACACAAATTTCCTAGACGGGACTATATAGGTATCAAATTCCCTATATAAGAAAGGAAAAATTGACTTCATTCTCTATATAAGAACTCGCATTTCCTAGATAACTATATGGGAAATAAAATTCTCTATATAAAGAGGATAAAATGAGTAATTCTATCTAGTGAAAATCCATTAATTTCCTAGTTTGTTAAGAGTTCACTATATAGAGATTGGTCAAAAGTTCCTTATGCAAGTGGAGGTCGGTCCCTGAGACAACGATCTGCACGGTGCACCCTCGGATTAATGACAATTGTGCCAACCATCATATATATATATATATATATATATATATATATATATGGGAGCTGAATGCTTCATGAAGTACACAGTCGTTACTGCAATCTATTTGGAGAAAATGAGTGTAATAGCTAGAAATAAATAAAAGACCAAGAAAGACTAAAAAATATAGCTCCCACATACATACATACATACATACATACATACATATATATGTATATGAGAGCTGAATGCTTCATGTAGTATCACAGTCCTTGCTACAGCAATAGAGAGGTCTAGATCACTAGGAGAGAGCTAGCCTGCTATACTTGGCAGTGGAGTGCTAGCCAAGTCAGGGTAAGCCAAACTAGGCTGAAGCTTGACCATAAAGCAAGGGATGCTTGCTTTAGAGTAGCTTGGCTAAGAATAGGGCTAAAGCCAATAAAGTAGGATACCTACCCTATAAGTAGAGGCTAGGGGCTCATTATGAGGGGTCTTGAGGATGTGTGCCTCGGAGACCAGGACCTCTGGCTAGAGGGCAGTAGCTAGGGTGAAGGGCTTGTGGTATTGGATGCAAGTCTGGAGCCTGAGACTGGCTGGCTCTCTCCAGGTGGTTTATATCTCTAGCTTGGGGTGGCTCAGATGAGTCGACGGTTGGGAGGTGAGCTACTAGATTTAACCCTTATGGGTTGGTTGCGTGCCTTCTCTTCTTTTCCGCACAGCCTCGATATGCGTGCCTTCTCTTCTCTTTCAGGCAGCCTCAATATGCGTGCCTTCTCTTCTCTTTCGTGCAGCCTCGATATGCATGCCTTCTCTTCTCTTTCGCGTAGCCTCGATATGCATGCCTTCTCTTCTCTTTCACACAGCCTCGATATGCGTGCCTTGGATTGTGTGTTCCCTTCTCACGATCTCCTCTTCTTTTATAGCCTTTCACGACTCCAAAATAAGCCACTAAAAACCTCCAAAATCGGCCATAACAGCTTTTCTCGAAAAGCGTGCATGTGCTTTTCACCTTCTTTTAGCGTGCGCTTATAATAGCAAACACATGAAAACGGCCCTGTTCGGAGCATTACCACGCCTGCCTCGTACATCCAATGGACAAGCTCAATAGCTCATCTCGAAGATCGGACCCTCTTCTTTCCCTTTGCATTTGACCTTTCATGGCTAATTCTTCCATCTCGACCTTCGTCTAATGTCTGCAACTCTTGACATGGAAATCTAGATGCACTTTTAGCTCAAAACCACTTTGTTAGCAACTTCTGACCTCCATACAAGCATGCAAACGAGTGAACCACAAATTTTTCACTAGGATAAAGTTTTTCTACTCAACAAGATCTAAAACTTTCTCCTATAGAGTTTCTTCAAATTATTTCTCTAACCAACTCAAAATCAAGCTGCAAAATCCAGCGGACACCATAATGGACAAAACCAAAATTTTTCGACCAACACCAAACTTTCCCAAAACTTTCCAAACATCAAAACCATCCTTTTTGAACACTATCTGTGATATGTATTCCAAAATATTTCATATACAAAATAGGAGCGTCACATCTACAGTATGGGATGCTGTAGATGCTGTTGTGGGTTCATCAGGATTCCTTAGTGGCAGGGAATTCAGAACCTCTACCATTGGGTAGATGAAAGGTTCATTCTTTGGTGATGAGGATCACTTGACGAGTTCAGGGTTGGAACTCCTAGTTGCCAGATGCAATGGTGTATCAGGCATTCAACCATTGGTGAGTGGGTGTGGCCAAACCTACCCAATGGGTTACCCTAAGGGAACTAGGTAACAGATGACCTTAGACTTGTTGATGAGCCAATGGGTCACTGTGGACTTTTGGATGGAAGGTTGAGGGCTATAAATTAATTGCAGCTCGACTTTGTTTTCTTACCCTGACTTATACTAGTATAAGTCTTATTTTAAGGAAAGGAGAATGTTACGTCAACAACTAGATGTAACGCAGGTATAGGGTTCACTAAACCCTAAGCCTAGTTGGCAAGGATCTAGGATTATATTTGGAGTCGGTGTAGGGTCTAATCCAGGGTTAGGAGGATAGACCTAAGCTATGAGAAGAGGTCTAGAAGAGTTGCCTAGCTTCAGGTGCAGCTAAACTTGGGCGGAGTGTTCCCCAAGCTAGGATAGAGCCAAACATAGCCTAGGTAGCCCTAAAGTAGGAGTTGCTAGCTATAGATGGCTAAAGCCACATAAAGCAAAATGCCTAGCCTATAGTTATAGGATAGGGACTCAGTTGAGGGGGTCATGAGGATGCGTTCCTCAGAGAGCAGGGATACTGGCCAGAGGGCAGCACCTAGGTTGAAGGGCTTGTGGTATGGGACGCAAGTTTGGAGCATGAGGCTGGCTGGCTCTCTCCAAGTGGTTTAGATCTCTAGCTTGGGGGTGGTTCGAATGAGCCTATGGTTGGGAGGTGAGCTGCTAGATTCAACCCTTATGGGTTGGTTGCAGGTGCGTGCCATGGTATGTATTGTGTGATTTGGTTTAGAGGATGGTCTAGGATACCTCACTAGGGTATATGGTTGATCAGACCTGGCGAGGGTTGTTATAGTAGCTCACCTCCTAGCCATAGGGTCATCCGGAGCTAGAGGTCTAAACCACCTGGAGAGGACTAGCCAGCCTCAGGCTCCAGACTTGCATTCCATACCACAAGCCCTTCACCCTAGCTACTGCCCTCTGGCCAGCAAGTCCTGGTCTCTAAGGAACGCATCCGCAGGACCCCCTCAATTGAGCCTCTAGCCTATACTTACAGGAGGCTAGGCATTGTGCTTTATGTGGCTTTAGCCAGCTACAGCCAATAACTCTTGTTTTAGGGCTACCTAGGCTATATTTGGCCCTGTCCTAGCTTGGGGAACACTCCACCCAAGTTTAGCCACCTGAAGGTAGGCCAGCTCTTCTAGACCTCTTCTACTAGCTTAGGTCTATCCTTAGGTTAATTCTAATCCCAGATTAGACCCCACGTCGATTCCAGATCTAATCGTAGATCCTTGCCAACTAGGCTCAGGGTTTAGTGAATCCTGTACCTGCGTTATGTCTAGTTGTGGACGTAACACGATGGCTTCCCTGCTCTATCATTTCTCTATTGGGAAGGCACGTTCCAATATAATTTGATTTTATATTTGCAAAGTTTGGAGCACCTATTTGGAAGGCACTACTGAGAAAATGCTTTCCTTGTAATTTGTTGGATGGGTCTCACATACATATGTCTTTAGGGAAAATTAGCATTGTCATGTTGTTTTGCAAATGCTATAAAAAGGAGCTTGCCCCATGTATGGAGCTCAAAAGACAAAGAACACCAAATTCAGGAAATACAACTGATCCAAACAACTACAAAAATGCATGAGGAGAGACCCTTGCAGCTCCACAATCTAATGAGGATAAAGCAAGAACGAGCAGAACATGGATTTGATGCCAAATGTAGACTTTGAGCTGCACAAGCAGAGGCTTAGCTAAGGGGGATGGAAGATCTTCATGGTGAGCACGCACGTGCACACACACACATAGTGAATGCTTACAAACCCTTCAAGCATTGGAGACTCGATTTTATTTGGCATTTACCCAAGCATTCCAGTGGAAAGACCTACATCTTGGTGGCTACTGACAATGCCAATAGTAGTGAAGGCAACATCAAACTGCAGAGGATCGATGGTTGCATCTTTCTTAGTCAGCAATATCTCTTCTAGACTTGGAGTGCCTTTGGAAGTGCACATAGACCGAGGGACCAGATTTAGAAATGAAAGGGTGGAAGCTTGCATGACTAGACTCAAGATCAGGTTGACACATTCAACTTCTTATTATCCCTCGTAGAAATTGCTAATGGGACATTATACAGAGCTCTTGGGAAGATGGTTTCATCTCATATGAGGAGGTGGGATAAGGAACTACACTTATTGGGCTTCTTGGATGTCTTTCAAAGTCTCTGTAAGTCACACTCCATTCCAGCTGGCATACAGCATACTCCAAGTCAATTTACCTCTAGACTTAAAGAAAAATATTCTAAAGCAAAGCCATCAATTTATAATGGGGAAGAAAAAGAAAGAGACAATGACCCTATAAATGTGTTCATACAAAAATACCTCTCCTCAAAATTAGGAAGCTAGCTTTTCCCTTGGGAATAAAATGCATAAATGGTGGATGATCCTTAAAGAAACTGATCAAATTTCAAAATGTTGGGCTGAGTTTGAACAAGATTTCCAAAAAGATATTTTACTTGAAAATGAGCTTGATAGGACTTTTGAAGCTTGGATAATTGTTATATGGGTAACATACTTTAGTCCAATATATATGTGTTTATAGAGAGGCAATTCTTGAATTATAGGGCATTGATGATTTCTAAAAATAAGAGGTTTGTGAGGGTTTGAAAGACAATTATAATGTTGAGGTGAGAACAATTCTTTCAAGACCCTTGAAGAGGCTACCAAGTATGCCCGAATATATGATGATACAATGAGGAGATCTAGAGGTGGAACTGTGAAACAAACTGGTTTTGTCCCCAAATTCAATATTTTTTCAATTTAAAAGGAAGGGGCAATTCAGAAAGCTGTGTCCTGAAGCATAGCCCAAGAAACTCCAAACATAGAGATATGCTCTTTTGAAAAGAGAGGATTATGAAAAGGCTAAGCAAGAAAATATTTGCTTTAAATGTTTAGGCAAATATCGTTCTGCTTGGAAACCAAAAGGGTGGAAGCCAAAGTCCCAAATAAACCTCCACAAAAGCAAGCATAGAGCCACATTGCAAGGGGCACGACTACATGACAAAGAGACTTCAATATCTTACCAACCTACAAACCAACCATGCCCAGTGGAGCCACTTCTAGAAGGTAGGTGAAGATGCAATTCTATGTCTTGTTTTCTAGGTAGATTTTGATGCATCTATCATATTTTTTTGAATCAAAAAGTAATGTTTTATATTATGTCTCATAAGATAAGATAATAACCTTAAGTTTAATTACAACTTGTTCAACCAGTAAAGATGAACAAAAAGAACTAAAAGACAAACAGATATAAACATAAGCTCTATAGATTGAGAGTCTGTTGAATTAGCTCTGAGGTCTTTGATCAATGCTATGCCATCATTAGGGGAGAAATGGGGTTTCAAAAGGGCCTCATAAGAAATCGATGATGTCAGTTATAGCTGAAAGGTACTAAAGAGCATAAAAGTAGAGGTTTATCATGAGGATAGCACCCATATGTGTTGCCTATCATCGACAATGTAGAAGCCCACTTTTGGTTCTCATGATCTAATGAGTGGCAAAAAGTGAGGATTATGGTCGATGATTGTGCCACGTATAATTTCTTAAACTACTCGTTAGTTAAGAAACTGAAGTTTCTTGAGAGTACAAGTGCCCATAAATATGTGGTCTCTCTTGCAAAGGGTGTGGTAAGATAGTTTGGGACACCATGATACATGGTATAGAGGAACGAGATGGAAATTCAAGGCTATCTAGATACCTTGGATTTCTAACTTAGGCATCTCAACAGAAAACATCTTGTTCTAGGTTGAGAATGGCTTTATAGACTTGGGCATAGCTTGCAGTGGAGTTATGTAAATAATTCCATCATATTTGAAAAACCTGGTTTTCTAGATCTAGGGAGAGCATTCTGTACCTAATTCTTCAATTAATTAATTGATGGAATTGGAACGACTTCTATACCAACAAGAATGTGAGGTATATTGTTATGCTCTAGCCGAGATAGCATGACCTCGGAAAGATCGGTGGGGCATTTTCTCTTAGATGACCGACTTCTGTAATATTTAATGTGCGTAAATAAAATGGTCAAGAGAAGTAACTGCCAAGGTCCTAGGTGAGGGTGTAATGGCATTGACTAGGTGATTCTGAGTGCTAAGGCCTAGGTGCACCTAAATGTGTAATAATGCCAAGGGGCAAATGTTCTAAATTGTGCCCCAAGAGAGGGGTAATTGGTGTGCCAAGTATAAGGTCTAAAATGAGGACGTGGCAGAGGGAACCATCTAGGGAGATGTGGGTTTGTGGATAGGCATGAGAGATAAATTATGTATCTTAAGTAACATGTGATCCACGAAATTGGCTGGGTGGATATACGTGATGCCATCGCCCGTGATTGACGAAACCAAGAGAGAGAATTAGAAAATGTTTGTTTCATTTTGGTATCAGAGCCCATGGTAGAGATCAAGGGATGGACGAAAGACCAGAACTTTAGGCTGGACGAACGGGATGAGAAGAGAGCGTGAAGTGCAACGTGATCTGAAGCGGTCGAGTACAGGGAGTGTGTGATAATTCGGCTGCTCGTGACTTGCGACGAATTTGGAGGGGTGTTGCCCGTGACGACGAACAGCAAGGCCTGAGGACAGCGTGGTGGCTGAGTTCGTTGTGCGGGAGATTTTTGGGTCTCAGCGCCGTCTTCGACGATTTACTCCAGGGAGCAAAATTTCTTTTCTTCCATATCAAATTTTAGTTTCCAGATGCAGGCGATTTAATCCTGTACAGCAGAGGTTGCAGTTTATTATTCCTGTATAACAAAAGGGGAATCTTTATAAAAAAAAATCCCTTTTGAAACAATGGAGGTAGAGGGACAAGATTCCAGGGTGAATCCCAGTGAATCTAGAGCACGGTCTACACAACAAATGTCCCATCACACAACACCTACTCTGGTGGGTAGGATTTCGGTATTAGAAGATGCTTTACAGCAAATCATGAACCGACAGCTTCAAGTGAATTGAGATTAGGGAGATGGTGCAAGCCTTGTCGGCTAGGCCATCTAGAATTGATAAGGGCAAAGCTCCAGCAGAGCCAGAGCCCAGTATACACTCATCAAAGCGTGCGAAGGTCAAGGTGCCTAATATTGCCAACTATAGGCCGGAGAAGTACACTGGTCGGATGATCGAGCGCAGTTCTGATGTGATCGAGGTTTGGTTACACAAGTGGAAAGAAGCCTCCGCCATTTGTGAAATCAGATATGATCTAAAGAAAATCCGTGTGGCCACTCACGTGTTTATTGAGGTAGCGGATAGATGGTGGATAAAGCAACAGAAAGATCAAGCTGCCCCTACCACCTGGGAAGGGTTTAAAGCTGAATTTAAGAAACACTTTCTTCCACCTGACGAAGAGTCCTGAGCTTGGAATGCTTATAGAAACCTTCGCCAGAGGAATTTGTCGGTGGCAGAGTACACTGACAAGTTCAGGGAATGTGTTATGAAGATAACAGACCCTCTCCCTATGTCGGTTCAGTTGAAAGACTATATCTATGGACTGAACGACAAGATTAAAATGGAAGTTCGGGCAAAATATGTGACTACATTAGATGAATCTATTGCAGTAGCCCTGAACTATGAGGATGCCAGAGGCAGATTTAGTGGATTTGTGCAAGCAGGGACTCAGTATGAGTACCCGAGAAAAGGGGGATTTCTGAGGAAATGGATTTGAAAGACAAGTGTCTCCGAGCCAAGTGGCCAAACCAAGCAGGTGAAGCCGGTTGAGGGACCAGCAAAAACAAGTACCACCGTTGGGGTGAAAAGGAAAATAACTCCAATGGCAGCCCGGGCTTGGTCAAAGTCCTCGTTGACCCCTGAGCAAAAAGAGAAAGCTAGAAAAGAAGGATTGTGCTTCGGCTGCCTTCAGCGACATTAGTGGAAAGATTGTCCACTGAATAAAGACCGTCGCACGGCCAATATGATAATATCTGAATGCGATGGGAAATGCAGGAGAGTCCCAATGCGGAACATATGCAGATGCAATTGGCGGGACCTTCTCAGAGGTTAGTACCTGTGTTGTTAAGTGTGTCTGTTACTAAGTTAGTAAGCGGTGCACCTGATAACATCCTTTCAAAGCCCGCAGCAATGGGGTATACGGTTTTCGATGAGCCCGAGTTGATTAAAATGAAAGGGCAAGTACCCAGTCATGATGTGATTGTGTTGTTTGACTCAGCGTCAACACACAATGTAATCAACTCGAAGCTTATTGAGAGGCTCAAGTTGAAAACTAGTCCGTCTGACTATGCTTATACGGTCAGGATGGCGGACGGAAGTTCAACTGAAGTATGGGACCAAAGGGTTACCCAGTTGGAACTTCGAATTCAGGACTATGTTGAGAAGCTGGACTTTAAACTGACCAGACTTGCTCACGCAGATATAGCCCTAGGCATGGCTTGGCATTTTTGGAAAAATCCAGCCATTGATTGGAAAAAGCATATTTACCAGTTCAAGATGAACGGGGTAGAATATGTTTTACGAGGTGAAAAGGATTTACCTGGAGGACCATTGATTTCAGCCATGGAAATTCGGAAGACTCCGAAAGAGTTTCTGTGTCTGTGTATAGCATCGGTAGAGTCGATTGATGATGCGTCGACTAGCACTGAAGCTACCCAAGATGGGAAAATGGCCGAGTTGGCTAAAGAGATATCAGAGAAGTTCTTTGAATGTTTTAGGGATGAACTACCTTATGGGTTACCTCCAGAGCGGAAAGTTCAGCATAAGATTGAACTGATCCCGGGGGCAGAACCTGTAAATAGACCTCCCTATAGAATGAGCTTTACTGAAGAGGTGAAGGTGCGTAGACAATTGGAAGAATACTTCAAGTTGGGGCAGATTCAACGAAGTTTCTCACCTTTTGCTTCGCCAGTGATATTAAAGAAGAAAAAGGATGATACGTTTCGCCTTTGTATAGATTACAGAGCATTAAATAATATCACTGTTAAGCACAGGTATCTGATGGCTCGGATTGATGATTTGCTAGATGCATTACATGGAGCCGTGATTTTCAGCAAGATAAATCTTAAGTGTGGCTACCATTAGATCGAGCCGAGGATGTGCATAAAACCGCTTTCAGAAGCAGGTTTAGTCATTATGAGTTTTTGGTAATGCCCTTCGGACTTACCAATGCTCCAGCGACATTCGTCATGCTTATGAACGATTTACTACGTCCGTATATCGGAAAGTTGTAGTACATTTTATTGACGATATTCTAGTGTTCAGTAAAAGTATTACTGAGCATCATGAACACTTAAGAATAGTGTTAAGTACTTTGAGGAAAGCTTGTCTTTATATAAATAAAAAGAAAACTATACTGTGTATGGTTAGGCTTGAATATTTAGGATTCATAATTACTCCACAGGGGATAGAAATGGATCCGAAGAAAGTGGCTGCGATACTGACTTGGCCAATCCCTCAGAGTCTGACCGCGTTTGCGATCATTCTTGGGATTTGTCCAATTTTATAGAAGGCATATCAAAGGATATTCCGAAATAGTATCGCCATTGACTGATCTGACCTCAGATAAAGTACCTTTTATATGGGGACAGAATCAACAAGAAAGTTTTAACACCATAAAACAAGCTGTGGTCACAGGACCGGTGTTAAAAATAGTTGATCCCCAGAAACCGTTGTTCTTGGAAACCGATGCAAGTGGCATTGCGGTAGGAGCAGTCCTCCTTCAAGAGGGAAGGCCAGTAGCCTTTGAAAGCAAGAAGCTTTCTCCCTCTCAAAGGAATTGGCCAACTCATGAATTAGAGTTGTATGATGTTATCCATGCTTTGAAAACATGGAGGCATTATTTGTATGGTTCAGAGTTTTATGTGGATGTGGATCATGATACTCTGAAACATTTTTGTAAATAGCCTGACTTGACGGGCCACCAAGCTAGGGACAAAGCTCATGTAGGAGTTTAATTTGACGATTTGGTACCGAAGAGGAAAAGATAATAAGGTTGCTGATGCGTTGTCTCGCATTATGCACAATATGAGTTTACGGTATTAGAGAGAGCTCTAATGACCGAGATCAGAGAAACTCAAAAGGTGGATGAGTTTGTCCAGAGCTTATGGCCTAAAGCTCATGTGTTAAAACCCGGGGTAAACAAAAAGGATGACCTGGCATCCAGAAAAGGCCTAACTTATGCAAGATATACCATAAGGGATGGCAAAGTTATAGTACCTAGTCAGAATGATCTCAGGCATAGAGTCATTCGACAGTGCCATGATAACCCATGTGCGGAACACCCAGGAGTCGAGAAGACATATGATCTCGTGAAGCGAGATTTCTTTTGGCGAAAGATGAAAAAGCATATTCATGAATATGTGACACGGTGTTTTTCGTGTCAGGTAAGCAAGGCCGAGCGGGTGAAGCCACCTGGACTTTTACAGCCCTTGGAAGTACCACTAAGTAAGTGGGAGAGCATTTCCATGGACTTTATTGTAGGGCTGCCTACGACACAAAGAGGGTATGATTCTATCCTTGTGGTGGTTGATCGTCTAACCAAGATGGCTCACTTCATTTTGACTAGAGAGTCTGTTAGTGCCCCGTAAGTGGTGGATTTGTTCATTAGACATGTATTTCGTCTGCATGGATTGCCTAAATCCATAGTGTCAGACAGAGATGTCAGATTTACCGGTGATTTTTGGACAGCGGTATTTGAGACACTAAGGACTGAGTTGGGAATGAGTAGTGGGAATCATCCTGAGATGGATGGTCAAACGGAGCGAGTCAACCAGACTTTAGAGGATATGCTGAGGGCATATGTGTCATTGAGGCAACATACGTGGGACAAGTGGTTGCCATTGTTAGAGTTTGCGTACAATGATAGAAAACATTCCTCTACAGGGTTCAGTCCGTTTGAGCTGAACTATGGTTATAGACCAGGAAATCCAAATATAGTTGGAGTACCTCAGAAAGTGCCTAGTGCCGCGAACTGTTTAGATGCGGGAGATGCTAGCACTTGCGAGAGCTAATATGTGTTGGTTGCATGGCATGGTCTACCTTTATCGGAAGCTACCTGGGAATCCGTATACCAATTACGGAGAGTGTTCCCAGATTTTATCATCGAGGACGCTGATGCTTGAAGAGAGGGAAGGAATGTTATGCTCTAGCCGAGATAGCATGACCTTGGAAAGATCGGTGGGCTTTCTCTTAGATGACCGACTTCTGTAATATTTAATGTGCGTAAATAAAATGGTCAAGAGAAGTAACTGCCAAGGTCCTAGGTGAGGGTGTAATGGCATTGACTAGGTGGTTCTGAGTGCTAAGGCCTAGGTGCACCTAAATGTGTAATAATGCCAAGGGGCAAATGTTCTAAATTGTGCCCCAAGAGAGGGGTAATTGGTGTGCCAAGTAAAAGGTCTAAAATGAGGACATGTGGCAGAGGGAACCATCTAGGGAGATGTGGGTTTATGGATAGGCATGAGAGATAAATTACGTATCTTAAGTAACATGTGATCCACGAAATTGGCTGGGTGGATATACGTGATGCCATCGCCCGTGATTGACGAAACCAAGAGCGAGAATTAGAAAATGTTTGTTTCATATATATTTCTGGACTTAGTGTTGTTAATGATTTTATTTCTTTTACATTTGAAAGAAGTAAACTTTTACTTGATGTTGTTGAAAGGCATAAGGCTTCTTTTAATGATTTAAAGGTTGAATATAAAGATGCTTTTCCGTCTGATTTGTTTAATTGTTATATCCCCTGAGAGAGAAGTAGACCTTTAAATAGATATATTTATTGGATCTACCCCTGATTGTAAACCCCCTTATAGACTCAATTAAATGGAAGAATGTGAGGTAGAAAGATAGCTAACCAAATATCTTAGAAAAGGTAGAATTCAACCAAGTAGCTCACCTTTGTCTTCAGTAGTATTATTAGTTTAAAAAAAGGATCGTACTATGTGTTTATGCATAGATTACCAAGATTTAAATAAAGTCACAATTAAAAAATGTATATCCTATGCTTTGCATGGATGAGTCCTTTGATCAATTGTAAGAAGCTAAAGATTGATTTAAGATTTTGATATCACCAAGTACGAATTAGAAAAGAGAACGTACCTAAGACATTATTTCGGACTAGGTATGGGCATTATCATTTTAGAGTAATGCCATTTGGTTTAACCAATGCTCCAGCAACACTTACACATAGTGTCTTAAGACCATATTTGGAAAAATTTGTTGGAGTATTAGATGATATCCTTATCCATAGTAAAACTAGGAAAAAGTTCATGGAATATTTGAGAAAGTGTCAAATTTCTTAGAGATAGCTCTCTTTTTGCTAAAGAATCTAAGTGTGAATTCTTTGGCAAACGAAGTATCGATACTTTGGACATATTACATCAAAAGACGAGATTCGTATGGATCCCTAAAAGTAAGGGCCATTGTAAGTAACATGCAAACTAATTGGGAACAATACTTACCCATATTAGAATTTGCATATAATAGTGCAAACATTCAACCATTGTTGAATGTTTATTCTAGACCTTCATGTGCTCTTGAGAGCTTTGAATGCACTACTCCATGAGGAAGAGATTCAGTAGAACTTGCACAAACTTGTGGGTGGAGGTCACCTGCCCAAACGATGATTGGGTCAATTGGGTGGCAGATGCCATTGAGACTGGTAGCACGGAGATCCATTCCTCGACACTGCATCGAACGACTCACAAAGTGCGATCCAGCCCGTAAGTGGTGGCTGGTAGACAGATACACGAATGCTAAGTTAGACCTGCATGTGATGAAGATCTGACACGCAGAGTATTCCAATCAAAGTGGGATGGTGGTTGGGATGAAGGTCTTTGTGTTTAGAGTAGTGTAAAAAATAGTGTGTTTTGAGTATTTGTGAAAAGTCAAGTGACCTCTAAGAGTGAATACCGTCGAGATTGATTGATGTAGGTGATGAGGTTCTGAACTGCGAGATAAGCAATGATGTCATAATCTGAACCTTTTATGCCTATAAAGGTATTCTACTTGGTTGAAGAATTATGAATTCACATAATTGAGTCATGCATATACTCTTCTCTTGAGCATTGTCTTAAGCATTGAAAAGTAAGGCAATGGAATTAGCCCAGATCAAGGCTGCTAGGAAGGATAGAAAACGGGCAGTATACCATGAGGGCATAGCACATCAAAGAGTTTAAATCCAAACTAACAAGCTCTCAGTCTTAAGCTGATGTATGGCCCATGATGTTTTTCAGACTATAATGTACATACTTTAAATAACTGGAGTTGCCTTTTGCACTCCGTGGGACTTGTCATGTGCCCTAAGCAGATGTACTAGAGGGTTTTTTGATGTCCCATAGACCCATTGGTCACCCATGGACATTAATAGACTTTCTTTCTCCATCCTTTTGTGTGTGTGTGTGACATCTTGGCTACCAATAACCTGCTTGCCAAATTCTCCTTGCCGTAATGTCTGTGAAAGAGTGCCATACACTCATGACATGACTCTAGAATCGGTGTTACCTCTTCGGGCGATGCCACTCATCGCAATACATCATCAAGCTCATCTTGTAGAGGCACTCCCCAACCAAAGTGTACAGCCTGGCCTTTTGTGCGAGCTTTTGTTTATCCCTTGATTTCGTGTCAACTAGGTGTTCTCCATTATTTAAATAATCTTCCATGGCCTTTTAGCTCCTCCCATCCTACACTGATGAGACGATCCGACTCCAAGGCCTCGACCTCACAAGCTAACTAATCGCAAATCCATTGACTTCTCATGGGAGATAGAATAATTCTTCACCTATCAAAACATCACAACATTCCCGAAACAATTTCATACAAAGCTCATAAAGATTCCACGTTGACCTTCCATGATTTCTTTCGAAGAGGCTTAAGTTTCAGGTTGATCCCCAAAGGCTAGAAGACTTGTTTCCCTCTTGTTTCTTGGGATGTCAAGTGGGGATCAACAACTCGGCTAAGAATTGAATGGTCTTGGAGAGTATTTGTCATAGCTTTGGTATTGGTGCTCTACAAGTTTTCACTTGTAGGACAATAAACCAGGTTTCTTTAGCCATGTCTTAGTCCATGCCTCTTTTTCATTGGGGATGCAATGGTCAGCTTTGGCACGTTGTCCACAACCACACCGTGGCACCCCATGGAGAAACTTGGCAGACCTCACACTGATGGGTTTCTCCAAATGCCCTAATCAGAGGCCTCACTTATTATCCAGAGTGTGGTGAGGGTATGGAAGCACTTTCCCATAGGTTTATCCTTTTCCAGTCTACAGTTTAGAGAGTAGATCGAGAGGAAGGCACAGAGCTCCATGACTTGGCATGGGAGACATTGAGGGCCTATAAGCACACTCACCGACATTAGGAGCACACTGGGGTTGGGTAGCTAGAAAGCATTGCTTTTTAAAAGCTTCCCCCCCTACTTTCTGAAAACTGGATCTTTCTTAGCTTTCCCAAAAGCTGGCTTTAGGGATTTCTCCAAAAATAGGTGCTTTCTGCTAGAAGTGGGCGCCTCTTTTGCTTTTGACTCAAGTGGGCCCTCCATTCAAGTGGGGTGCCACTTGTCTTGTGCTTTTCCCCTTAAAAGGTCAGGGAAGGAAGCACTCTCCAAAGCCTATACCTTCCACGAGCAAACAATATCCAATACTTTAACCCATTAGAGGTTAGCCACATGCATGCATTCTAGTTCCGATCCTAGTCCCTTGTGGGCATACCCATAGTGTTCCTTAACCAATGCAAGGCCAAGGAAAATGAAGTCAAATTTCTTTGAACAAAGTCAATATAAAACATTTCTCTGTACTTCTTGGGAGAAGTACAAATTTTGTGATAGAGCCTTTAGGAGTGAGTGGAAACCATCATAGTCACCCTATTTTCTTTTGGTGGGGTACTGTTGCAAGAGGCCCCCTTCAACAGTACCTCCTTGCAACTAATTCTTATTTGGAGGAGCTACTCTTGCAGAACTCAGGGATCATTGACAAGGGAAGTACTTGGTGTCTTAACATTGGAGCTTTAGTTATGGGAGAGTTGTCGGATCTGAGCATTGTAGTGGGATTCAAAAAGGAGTGGTTCTGGCCACCACATGCCCTGCAGCCAGAACTGGTGCCCTCACCTTGTACACTAATCTTACTGGTAGATGTCTTCAGCTTGCCTCCTCTTTGTGGTGACCCTCATTTAAGAGACATTGGCTTCAACAACAGGTTTTGGCTAACCTCTCCAAAATTTGGACCTGCTTTTGTCCAATCATTGGATGTGGAGGATCTCCTACTTTGGGATATCAATGTTGGGATAAGTGTGATCAAGGGCTTGCTCTAAGGTGCATGTGTGCATCTAGGGGAGTCACATGTGTGTGTGTGTGTGTGTGTAATAGAAGCACACCTAGTGCTATGAGGTGTCTAGTCTATGATCTAAGTGATGATGTAAGCACTAAGGCCCCCACATGGGAGGTTCCTTTGATTTAGCCAGTTCCACTGATGTAGGGGCTGATTGCCACTGATGTAGGGAAGATGCCTACACCTTCCTCTCACTCTATATAATGGAGGATCTTCCTTCATCTTAGTACACTCTGATTTAGCCTCACTTGAGCTCTCTCTTTGTGTCATGATGCACCTCTTCTATCCCACTTACTTCTTCAATCAATGCATGGAGGACTCCCCCATTTGCCCTAGGCATCAGTCTATCAAAGCTTATTCATAATCCATATTCCACACGGTTTTGCTCTACTAGTAGCCCTGCAATCTAGGTCACAATATTGTTGTAACTTGTGTAATCGCTTTGCTATTTTTTCAAAGGATTTTCTTTCGCTGTTTTCTTCATTTTAAAATTTGTGCTCTGTGTTCTCTCTTTTCTTTTTATGGGAGATATGTTCATGATAATTATAGCTAGAAAGGTTCTAATTTGCAATTTAATGATTGCAGGGCATGAGTTATAATGTATACTATTTTTTTGGGCAAACTGCTCTCCTAATTTCTTATCTTCTTCTAGAGTCTTCATATGTAGAGTCAGATTTTGGCAGATTTAACAGATGTAAGCTCATGAGTCCTTAGGGGCCGTGTGTTTATATTTGCTACCACTGTTTCTTCTGCAGCTTTGTCTAGTCACATCTAACAAGAACGAGGTATACTTTTTTGTCTTTAAATCAGGGTTATCGTCACATGGCAAAACCCTTGAATTACAGCGTGGAGGAGATGGACAAGTCTGGTTATATTGGAACGACAGAGCGTGGTTCAGCTATTTTCATTGCCCCTTGCATTGTCACTTTGGAATCTGTTTTTAGGAATTCTGAAGCGGTCAGTGGCAGAATATTGATGTGGAAGCTAGTTTGTCTTGTTCTAAGCAAGCTAGGTCACACATAAAGAAAAACTAAGTAGTCATGAAACTTACTCGATACTTTTGTGGTGGTCAGAAAAATGGAGCAGAGTCTACAAAAAGGATTGTTCTGGTCTTTATTTGTATTCCAGTATCTCCTGGTCAGAGCAAAGTGATATGGTCTTTTCGTAAAAGTTTTGTTGTTTGGATGGAGTATCTGATCCCACGATGGGCTATTCATATTCGGCAGATGCTAGTTTTGGATTCCGATATGTACCTTCTCCATTTGACAGTAAGTACAGTCACCTGTAAACCTTCTTCTGAATGTATGAATTTTCATTTCTGTTCTTTGTTAACAAGAAGTTTCTTGAGCTGATTACAGTGCCTTGTTTTGAACTAATTACAGTTCCTTGAGCTAATTACAGTGCCTTGTTTTGAACATTTGTCTTGTCTAAGAAACTGGAGGCATCCTTTCACTTTTTCTTCTCATTTGGTTCGGTATATAATTGTGTTCTCTAGCTTGCAAGCATTTAGATTTATTTCCTTGGATCAGTGTATGTGGGTATTGAATATTCACTATAGCATGTCTCATTTCCATTTATGCAGGAGCGTAAGCTTGCTGAAAAAGGCAATAAAAACTGGGACAAGGCTTGTTATGTACCAACCAAATCAGATGCTTTTGTGATTGCGTTCAGGAAATGGCTGAGGGTATATGCTGGAGGTGCACCCAACTGGGGCGGTAGGTATAGTGGTCATTTACCTCCAACGCCTCCCAAAGAGCAGCTTATGGACAGGTATGACTTACTGGTTGAGGAGGTTATCTCTGTGTATTTTAAATTGTCACAGTTTCTTAGAGATAATCTTTGACATGGGGAAAACAGATATACTTTACATTTCTTCGATTTTAGCTCTTACACATAGTAAGAAGGATAGCCACATAGCTTGATCCTTCTCCAATCTACCCTTGTGACTCTCTACCTCTGTGCTCTCCTGCTCATCACTCAGCCTCTTCTGAGACCTGTTCCACCCACTGCTCTTCTCCTTGCCATCTTCTTCTCCCCCCCCCCATTGCTGTCAGCCCTCTCCTGGGCTGGGCCGTCTTCTTCTCCCCCCCCCCCCACCCTCCTCCCCTTTGCCTCTCCGTTGCCCAGCCACCAACAATGCGTATTGGTGTATATATCCTATGCTAACATGTGCAAATGGATGAATCATGATTAGAGGCTTGTACTAGATAAGTCTAGTGAAGCCTAACCCTATTAGCAAGGTAGTTTAGGTTGTACACGTTTCTATTTGTGGTCTCTCTTGGTCCTCTTCACATGTTTGCTCATTGTGTGATGCTCACTAGTTTTCTTGTTTTTCACTTTTGTATGCTTGAGATGGTATCAGAGCTTAGGCATCTCTAGCTTATAGTCATCGCTGAGTAAGGAACTGTTGCTGCCATTAAGGCTTTAAATATTCCACCAGCCTGAGCTGTGGTGAAAAAAGGATCAAAACTCCAATGTTTTGTCAGATCCTTGTAGTGCTCAGCAGGTACAACTTCATCTGAAAATGGATGAATCGTGATTAGTGTCTTGTACTAGATAAGCTATGTGAAGACTAACCCTATTGGCAAGGTAGTTTAGGTTGTACATGTTTTCTCATTGTGTGATGCTCACTAGTTTTCTTGTTTTTCACTTTTGTATGGTTGAGATGGTATCAGAGCTTAAGCATGTCTAACTTATATTCATCGCTGAGTGAGGAACTGTTGCTGCCATTAAGGCTTTAAATATTTTACAAGCCTGAGCCATGTTTCCTTTAGATGCTTAGCAGGTACTACTTCCTGTCCATACATACATATTAATCTTTTTATGAAACATACTTCTATAAGTATGAAACAGCCAAGAGAAGGAACTCAAATACATCATGCGGAGCATGTGAATCTTGTGGTAAAAGACCACTCACAAAGTCTGCACATATGAAAAACTAGATAAAAACTAGGACTGGCGCTGGGGAGTGCTACATCATGCCTGTGATGGTCTCAGAAAAGAAAGGACAACCTGTCTTCAGTTTCTGCCATTCCCTGGTCACATAATTGGCATATTTTGCTCTCTTTTGGCATATCTTTCCATCCTCCTATTTCAATCTGCAGCTGGTGTGATCGGGTGCGAAGTGAGGCCAAAGCTCTTCGCTCATGTATTGCCATAGGTGTGCAAATGTACTTCTGCGTGGCTGTTTCTCTTCCTGTATAAGTAGCCCAATATTCGGGGTTAATAAATGTACGGTAGTACTCAAACTTATCTCTGTTTTCAGTTGTTTGCCATTTCCTGTGTAGTGCATTCAGCAGGTCATGATGAAAGGCATCCTCATCTACCTCCTCTGGAAAGTAGTCCAAGTACCTCTCTACCTCCCATTTTTGGAACCATTTTTTTAAATCTAGTGCCCATCCAAATGCCAAAATCTTACCCTTATTCGTCTTTTGGGACTTTTGACTTTCTACCCATGCCCTCTTTGGCAGCCTTTCATTATTCATGCGCTTGACCTTTGTGATGTATCTGAGTACTCTCTTCAAGGCATGCAACTCTATGGGTATGCATCCTGTCTCTAGGAGTAGGAGAGAGTAGGGTGTGGTAGCCTTGATGCCAAGCTGTCTTCTAATGAAATATTTCTGCATTTTTTCTACATCATTCCATTTTGATGATGGTATACTCCCCCCCCACATCTCTACCCCATAGAGCACTGTTTGTACCACATATGCCCCAAAAATCATGTTTCGTACTTGCCACCTTCTTGTGTTGGTATTGCTACAGTCATTTTCAAATTGATAATACTTTCCCCATCCTGCATCAATTCTCCGTTGCACACAGCTGCTCCATTTGTTATTGGCTGGAATTTCAATGCCTAAGTATTTGAATGAGTGCACTATATCAACAAGTTGACCCATATATGAGATTGAAGGGGGATTACTTGGCTGTATAGTCTTGACTATCATGAGTTTAGTTTTGGAAACATTCACAGCCAGCCCACTTTCCGAACAGAACATGCTAAGGATATCCATCATTTGTTGCATCTTACCCTCACTATTAGTGAAAACAACCACATCATCCGCATAAAGAAGCAAGTGAATCCCAAAATCTGCTAGGTAGAGGCTGGACAACCCTCTTTTACCTGCTTCTGTGTGCATCAGTTCCTCAAGTATATCAATGCATAAACCAAACAAGGTGGGTGAGAGTGGGCATCCTTGTTTGACCCCCATATTGCTATAAAATTCTTGTGACATCCCATCCTTACATTTTAATTGACATTTTACTTTCTCATAAAGTCTAAAGACAGCAAACCTTATTTCCTGAGGCACTTCTATGCATTCCATTCTCTCCCATAGCACATCCCTAGGCACCGTATCGAATGCCTTCTTAAAATCAATGAAGCAACAAAAGAGTGCCTTCCCCTTAAGGCAGCTGTCCTCCATCAACACTCAGAGAGTAACTAGATGATCCACAGTGGAGTGTTTGGGCCTGAAACCCGCTTGTTCCATTGCCCTCTTCCTTTCTTTCTCTGTCCAAGCACTCAGCTTTGCCTCTACTATTGCACTATATAGCTTGGCTAGAGTAGAGCATACCATAATGGTTCTGTAGTTTGACACTTGATTGCGGTCACCTCCCTTGTAAATTGGCTTGATCCAGTTCTCTTGCCAATCGGTTGGGAAACCATACACGAATGCTTGGTTTAGTGCCATTACTATGTGCCTTTGCGTGTGTTCATTGGACCACTTAATGAGTTCTATTGTGAGGTGTAAAGTGTCTGCTACCTTCCCATTTGCCATTTTCTTTAGGCCATCTTGCACATCTTCCAATGAGAAAATACCTTGAGTATTACCACTGAGAGACATGCTCGCCATGGGCCGAGCCTTGGGATGCATGTAGAGTTGTTGAACATACTCAAGCATCTCTATTTCTGTAAAATCTCCCATGATGTCATTTGGCCTTTGTTTAACTCCTTTCCATGCTCTTCTAGGGTTCTTGACAAAATCAATTGCATCTGACCATTCCTTTTTCTCAATATAAACACGCCTCTTTTTACGTGTGAGAGCATGGAACTGCTTCTCGGCTGCTCTTCTTTCATCTTCCATTGGAATCCCCTTTAGTGCACTCCTAACTGCCTTGCATTCAGCATCAAACCAGTCATTACGCTCTTTACTGTTCTTTTGCACCCTAAAACTGTCTTAGCTGTGGTGAGAATGGCATTCTTCAATTGTGCCCAGCCAAATTTCTGTTTTCTCAGCAGACATGCTTCTAAACTTTCAGCATATTCCACCTTTTTTGCCTCGTTCACCTAATAGCCACACTCAGCTGCTTTATGCTCCTCCAAAGTTGCCTTGGCCAGCAATATATTAAGCTCTACATAGAGTGGTATGTGATCCAAATCAAGAGATTTCGGGCCAAGTGAGAAATTGTGTATAAGATTGCAAGCTTCCAGATGAATCAATGCATAGTCAATTACACTAGCCCCCCCACTGGCAGGGAAACAAGTAGGGGAATTAGATTTTGGGAAAAGGGCTGTGCCATTTACCACCAACATGTGCATACCATTCATCAAATGCTCCAATGCTGTACCACATTAGAACTTTCACCCCCTTTTTTTACATTTGTTGAATCCATTTTTAGGGCTTTAGGACCAGATGTGAGTATTGCATTAGTAAATGGCCAACTAATGATCAGAATGTGAGTCTCAATTTTAGTTCAAAACCCTAGTTGTGTTGACCAGCTAATTCAAGGGTGCACTAAATTACGCTTAACCTAATGATGAGCCAACCCAAAGTGTTGGGTTATGGACAACACTGCGTGCTAAAATAAGACTAACATGATGCTCACTTAACCCAATGCATTGAATAAGACCTAACCTTGCAGTTGACTTTTTCTAGGCTAAACTCGCATATTAAATGTGCCAGCTACTAGCAGTAGTTAGGTCAGAGCGTTAGGTGCAAGTGTGTCAGTAGGTATAAGAGGTAATTCAACATGCACTGAAATGGACAACACTGCGTGCTAAAATAAGACTAACATGATGCTCACTTAACCCAATGCATTGAATAAGACCTAACCTTGCAGTTGACTTTTTCTAGGCTAAACTCACACATTAAATGTGCCAACTGCTGGCAGTAGTTAGGTCAGAGCGTTAGGTGCAAGTGTGTCAGCAGGTGTAAGAGGTAATTCAACATGCACTGAAATAAATTGGCCTTGCACCAAGTTTTTTGCACAAATCGTTTATGGATTTTTTGGGATTTTGAGAGGTTTGATGATTTCTGTGCAATGTTGGTTGGCCTAGGGTAGTGCTACACTACCTATTCTACCTATTACAAACAAAATACAACTGTTTTTCCAAAAAGGGATTGTTGTATCATACCCAAGACCTCAACAATCTCCCACAATCATCATTTTGCAACATGTTTCTTGGGATTTGACAGCATATAATACTTAACAATCATCTAAACAACCTTTTCCTATGATTTGACATGAAAAAGCATCACAAAAGCACCTCAAAATTACTTCCACTTACTTTGACACTCTCTTTTCCACTCCTTCCAACTCACGCCTTTCCTATGACACCAAAACAAACAACTTTTCACCAAGCTACTATAAGCATTGGGAAAATAGGAATGTGATGAGAGAAGCATGTGTAAGTAAAGGCATACTTGTAGCTCCCTGACATTGGGATCGAAATTTTGTGGTCTCTGGCAAAGACTCACGTGTTGTGGGGATCTTAAAGGAATGCTGATGGAGTCCTCTATGCCAAGCTACTTCTTATGAGAGCAATGCAAGAACGAATGGTCCACAAGTGTCACTCAAGTGGCTCCCGAGGTTGTTACAATCATGAATCCACAAGAAGAGGGGGAAAGGGAAAGGGGAAGGGGTAATGAGAAGGAAAGAGAGAAAGGGGTGGAAGCAAGTGAAGGGAAGGGGGATACATGGCATTCACAAGAGGCAAGAGCATGAAGGAAACAAGACACAACTCATGAAGGGAGAGAGAGCTTGAGCGACAAAGCTAGTATGCCATCGTAAATGATAGTTAACTACATGTGGGAGATTATATAAACTACAAATAGTGATTTTTGTGATCACTTTATGGGCCTCCTACCACCTTAACTCATGATCTTTGTGTAATGCCACCTTTTGCCAAAGCAATTAGAAGTATCTACAAAACCTAGACAACCTCTACAAAACCTAGACAACCTCTATTCATCATCCAAAATAAAGTCTTAGAAGACAAGAGGAATAAGATGTTCCATGTCTTATTTGCACAATTATCACATCAATCTTAAAGAATGGGTTAGAAGGCTCCCATGCCTTGAATGTACAGGCACAATACCAAAGGCAACAATACCAAGGGAGATTTAAACTATCCTATTGAAATGGAAAAAATGATACCCAAGGCTTTGGAAGCTACAAGAGATCCTTACAAAAACAAAAGTAACCATAAAAAAGGAAAGATAGTTCGTAGGACTAGTATGATTAGTTCCTGTAGCAATGAGCATTCTTGTAAAAACTATAGGCAACTTGTTGGCTATCACTAGCAAAACATAGTAAATGCTATTAAATTGGAATTGGTAATTGCTACTTAGAAACTAGGACTTCTACGAAGTGTTGCTAGTTGGAAGAAGCACTAGCTAGAAGAAAACACTCTATTTCAGTTAAAGCTTTTGTTACTTAGATATATAGCACACCTGGTGATTTGGCAGCATGGTTACTAGTAGTCTAGTTACCAAGAAGTAGTGCTACATTGACACCTTGTAGGCTCTCTGTGGCATGCTGTCCTACGAACTAGCAGCAAATGCTAATTAGCATGCTACTAGTAGAGAGTAGTGCCAGCTTGCCAAGCCCTAGTACTTGGCCAAAAGTGTTGCTAGTTAGTATGCAACACCCAAACTGTGCAATAATGAACATTTTTATATACCAAGCTAGCTTTAGGACTTACCATGCTAGTTCGTACACCTACTTGCTAAAAAAACCTCTTTTCTAAGAAGACGCACTACCATATAACCACAATGACAATAAGAAAAGATGAAGACTCTCAAAGGGAGAGCTTGTTATATCCAATCAGCAACAGTGCCACACACACCAAAAAAGATAGAAAAGTTTCCCTTCGACACCACAATGTTCTCCCGCAAATATGATAGCACAAAGTTGGCTGATTGTTTCCCCTCCTACATAATCCGCCACAATAGCAAGGCACCATGAAAATACTCTGTACTTTAGGTCTTATCACATGTTTTTCGTTTAAAAACATAAAATCCTAAAAAGCATCAAAGCCAGAAGGTAGTTAAGGAAGTATAAGAAGCAATACAAATACCCAAATTTCTCACTCACTGATTTGACAAGCTATGAATTTGATCCAGCATCTTGACAGTTTTAAAGGACATTGAACTGTCATCATAGCAATGCCACCAATACAAGCAGTGTGTAACCTTAGAAAGAGAAGCACTTACTGGGTCTTTTGGGCCTTACTTTACAAGTGCATGATTGTAATCATGAAAATGGTATGTTTTCTTTATAAAACGTGATAGCCAAATGGAAGCTAAAGAGGAGATCACAGCAACAAATACCAAGGCGACACTCCAAGATTTCAACTGTGGTAATGGCTTGAGAGCAGCAGCTCCAAGAATTGCTGCACAAGCCACAGACAAAGCTTGGAGGAATATCTCGGCTCCCTCAAAAAATTGCAGTGCAGGTTTACAAAAGCGGCATTTCTTCACATGAGACCAATACCTGAACATAAAAATAGCCAATGCAGTAAATTACTTGAGACTATGCTTTCAAGTGTTATGTTTTTCTTCTAGAAGAATCATTTCTTCATTGCATCTAGTATCCTTTGTATAAAGACAAGAACCTGTGTTGCAATCTTGCCCTCTCTCTCTCTCTCTCTCTTTCTTGCAAAGACTTGGGAAAGGGATATACACAGGATTCCTAAAATGGATGGCTATTTGGTGCACTCCGTCTGGCAAAAGCAATCAGGCCTACAAGGGCAGGGAGGGGTAGCATGCATATACAAAGACCATATACACGACAAGATCTCTATGGTCAAAGATGACATCCATAAGCGCTACATATGGGTTATGGTAAAAGGAAGCCCTTTGCCATTGTATATTGCAGGATGCTACATTCCTCATAGAGAATCCCCCTTCTACCAGAGGCATGAGATTGACCCATCCCAGCCATTTGGGGACCTATGCTTAGATATTGCTATGTTCAGCAAACAAGGAAATGTTATGCTTATTGGGGACCTAAATGCACGCATAGGAGACTCACAGCAAGAATACATAAAGGAGCATGAGATAGACATTGACCCCAGCTGGTGTAGATGCTCGAAGGATAAAGTGGTGAATGCACATGGTACAGCATTCACCACTTTATCCCACACAGCAAGAATACATAAAGGAGCATGAGATAGACATTGACCCCAGCTGGTGTAGATGCTCAAAGGATAAAGTGGTGAATGCACATGGTGGAAATTGAGGGAAACTTATGCAATTCAGTGCCTTTAAATGATGCTAGGATCAAGGTAATCACATCGTTGACCATTAGAACGTGGAAAAATCAACTAGATTCCAAAAATCAACTTGATCTGTACAAGGAGGAAACACCTCTGATCCAAGCATCAGTAAAGCGAAAACGTAGAAGGGTGCCCTCCAAAAAACCGCATCCTTTCCTCTCCCCCTCCCCCATCACACCCTTCCAGATCACAGGCTAGGGACTGGATGCTGACGGCGTTACCAGGAGACCTCGCCCCACACCTTAGGGATATTCGACTTTTGGGACATGAATTCTTCCAAGTGGTTTTCGACTCCCACGAGTCCACAGCCCTTGTTCTCAAAGCTAATCCCCTGGCTTTGGGTTCGAGGAGGATCTTTCTTTTACCCTACACCTTGGGCTTCCATTCGGTCAAGGAGGACAGGCAGGTCACATCACTATTCATTAGATTTCCCAGTCTTCCTCAGATCTACCATCGACTTCTTGCCACTATCGGAGCCACATTCGGAGTGGTCACTGAGATCCCCTCCCTTCCTGGCATGCCTTCTTCCTCGGCAGAGGCAGTCAGTGCAGACGGGGTGCCTCGTGTTAGGGTCATTGTCTCTGACCCTAACATCTCAGATGACCACATTATGCTTCAGCGTCCAAACGGCTCTCTCTTTCAACAGAGAGTCGAGATTTCAGGTAGACAGGACCAGTGCAGGATTTGCAGGACCCTTGGGCACTTTGCTAGAGATTGCCCAAGGAAGAGAAAAAGACCTAAGAGGTCTTCTGGTGCGGCTCCTTCACGTACTACCACGACTGCACCTCCCCAGCACCCTGTACCACCCACTCCAAGACCACCAAGAGCAACAGGGCGCCCTGCTTCGCGCACCCCAGGACCACCAGGGGCAGCAAGGCGCCCAATGCCTGCAGCACACCTAGTACCACAATGGAGAGCTATCAGAGTGGCTCCCTTACCTCAGGAGGAGACTTTTGATCATGTTCAGATAGACGCCTTCCAGACTCCAGAGGTGGATGTTGCTGCAGCCCGAGACACTACAATTCCACATCAGGAGGGGCCTTTAGATCCACCAGTCCCAGTCACTTTGGTTTTTGACCCCTTGGTTTCTGACCACGAGGGGGCTACAGGTACTTCTTTCCCGAAGACTGTTCCTGCCACAGTCAGGACAACCGAGAAAGTGCAGGCGTAGATGAGGACTCCTGATTCCTCTTCACCCGAGCCACAGGCCTCCTCAACCCCCAGCTCCAGTTGTGCTGATAGAGGCCTGGCAGGTCCTCCTGCTCCATCTTCCATGAGTGCAGGTATTTTTCGCACTCCTCGGCCAGACTTGCTTATCAGGAATTCTTTTTCGGCACTGGCAGATTCGACGACTTTCATGGATGATGAGGAAGTTGTGCCCTCCACCTTAGGGGTCTCGGTCATTGGGATTCCTTCTGACAGGGCCTCCCTTTCAGTAGGTGTGGGGATCCTTTCACCTGTTGAGTTTCCTGCCCTCAGCAAGAGTGTTTCGGCCCAAGGGATGCTGGTCTCCTCTACTAGGTTGGGTAAGCCTTTCCATCCAGCATCCTCCTGTCGATGAGGATAGTCAGCTGGAACCTACAGGGCTTAGGCGGAGTTCCACACCGTCGCCATAGGCAGCTGATCCAGAACCAGCTTCATCCAGGTGTCATTGGAGGTGCTATTGATATCCTTTTTATCCAGGAACACAAGGTGGATGCCAGTGATTGCTCTAAGTCTAGCAAACTGCTTTCAGGACATACCTTCTGGTCGCCTGCTATGGGCACAAGGGGAGGTACTTGCATTTCGGTCTCTCTTTCTATTCTCCCCTTGGTTGCTGGTCATCGTATTATCTCCCCTTGAGCCTCATCAGAGAGGACGCTCTGCCAGTGTCAAGATTCCGGATGCTTTTTATGTAGAGGAAAGCCTCATGGAGGATATTTTACACATTTTGGTTTCTCTCATACAGGGTGGAGATGTCCACTTATCTCAGGTAGCTGCAGCCTTATCCGGAATTAGTGACTATTATCATACAGTCGCTGATTCTAGGAGACGTGAGATTCTCAGATGTGAGATTGGTATACGCAATCAGTTAGCATTCCTTCAGAGGGAAGAGCCCACAGATGCTTGGATTCAGGAGCACCTTGTTGCAGCAAGGGCTCATTTGCAGACATTGTTGGATCAGAGAGCAGAATATGCCTTTCATGCATGGGAATCCTTTTGGATTCAGATGGGTGGCAGGGTCAACAAACACTTTTTCTCTATTCATGGGCCCAAACATAGTAGAGATAGTGTTTCACAGCTTGTTGAATCAGACGGGGTGTTACAGTCAGATCCTGATGCTATCATGTGTGTAGCTTCAGATTTTTTTGCATCCCTTCTTGCTGCAGATCCACGCACACAGGCCATTGATGATGCCAAAGAGGTTATTTGGCAGTGTATCCCTGTATTGGTGAAGGATGAGATGTATGTTTCTCTGGATGCACCTTTCACCAATGCAGAATTCAAGACTGCATTACTTGCCCTTCACAAGGGCAAGTGCCCAGGTTCAGATGGACTTACCCCCTCCCTTTTTATTACTTTTTGGGAGCAGATTGGTGATCACATTACATCAGCCCTGCAGGGCATGTGGGACTCTGGTGAGATGCTGGACTCACTTACAGATGGTCTCATTCATCTCATCCCAAAGGGGGGTAATAGGAATCTTGTGTCTCAATGGAAACCCATCACTCTATTGGGCACTTTTTACAAGATTTCGACGAAAGCCATCAGTCTACGGCTACAGGTTTTTCTTCCAGATTTGATTCATGACACGCAAACAGGCTTTGTGTATGGCAGGAGTAAACAAGCTTTGTGTATTCCAAAGTATGATTAGTGTGGCGCTGATTTAAGGTCAATTCAACACACTAAATTAACAATTCAATGTACATAGGATTAAAGCTATGTCAACAAGGTTATGCCTATCTCAACACTCACAGGGTTATACCTATCTCAACACATGCAGGGTTAGTGATAATTCAACACATGCTAAAGCAGCATGTTGACTTTACTTGACTTTAATTAACTATGACTGCCGGTGCCTGACCAAGTTTGTTCACATATACTGGTCCACCTACATGCACCTGAGGTCTAGTATGGCACTTGCAATTGAGCTTGAACCTAAAGATAGTGCCTTCAACAACATCTTGTCCAGCTACTTGCCTAGCTTTTCATCAATTCACTCCAAAAACTTAGCACTGAACGCATATTCAGTACATGAACCATACCAGGTTGAATTATCTAGCTCCAAAGACTCCATGAGCTCTGATGGAGAGATGGGTGAAAACCAAAATATTGGAGCCTCATGACCCTAGCTCTAGTTCAGTTTGACCTCAGTCGCCTACTCCTTCCACCACCACATCTTGAATAAGGGAAACATTCTCCAATATGATGGGAAGGTTTGTCTTGTCTAAACCAACGGATATGCTAAGCCCATTTTCTAGGCAGAACAAAGTGCTAGTGGAGCCGCAGGGCCCAACCCAACCGCCTATATTGAGGACATGCAGAGTGCACCAAATCCCACCATACTGGAGAGCAATTTGACACTGCATGTATGATTCTTTGAGGGAGAAACTTTGTATAGGGATACCTTTGATCTTAGAATAGCATGGATTTAGTGGTCCCAGGTTCAAGTGAGACAAATGAATGAGCAAAAGGAGCCAAGGGAGAGTGTTGGGGGATTCACAAGGGGAAATTTATGATATCACATGAGTGTACAATAGGGGGGTCTTTTGAGATGAGGCATAAGCTTATACATTAGGGGTGGGGGCTCTTTTTACTTTTTCCCAATTTTAAATTTAAGTTAGGGGGGCCTTGACATCCTTGGGAAGGCAGAGGGAGGGGTGAAGGAAGATACAAGTTCCCCCCCCCTCAACATCAAAAGTACACACACATATATGTTTGACTAGTGACAATTGGTAATGTACCAAGAGTGCATGAACTAAGCCGGAGCTATGGCTAGTTTTAGGCCATGGTAGTGGAAAAAATGAATATTACCCATTGGTGAATATTTGAAGATGGTCTTATCCGTATCATCTAAATTTTCTTATGGTCGAAGCTAAATAATTGAGAATTAATGTAGATTTAAGGAAAGGGAGGACATAGGACGTTTTTTGGTGGTATCCTTATAAGCTTAAATAGGGATGTTTTATTATGCTACATGGAACGGATATAGGGGGTTTTCTTGAAGTTCATGCACACAGGTGACATCCCTCTTGTACTAAGAGTGAATCCCCTAGGGGGAGTACAATGCCTAGAATGTTAGCATCCCAACCCCCACCATATCCAACTTGGGGAGAGGCTAGAAAGTACTCCATATCTGGCATTTTCTCCATATGGAACCATGTCGATTCCTAGGGCATTGCCAATGCAACCTGTGAGACCTAGCTAGCCTCATGGCCTAGTTCCAATACCTAGTGGGTTAGGTTCTACAAACCCTATATTTGCTCGACTGACATATTTTTGGAATCCTCCACCTGGACAACCCATGTATGGGGTAGTTCCTCCTCAACTTGTCTCTCCTAGACTGTATTCATAGATGAAGCTGTGATGATCCTAGTGCAAGCACTAGGAAGGGGGCCCATGCCACCAGCTTTTACCAATAGGGAGAGTAATGCCTCAAGGAGTAAACCGGTCATGATCTCCAAGCTAACCACTAAATTTTTAGGTGAAGGAGATCTAGTGTCCCATGTTGGGAGATTCGAATAGATATGCAAAACTTTTGGGGACATTGGTGACCTAGATAAGTTCAATGCCTTTGGCCTAAGCCTGTATGGCAAGGTTGATCAATGCTTTATGGCCAGATTAACTAGTTATATGAGGTTAAGTAGAAGGAGAATGAATCCCTTCATGATTATATCACCAAGATCAAGCACTTCAGGTGAGGATGTGAGCCTCATGAGAGGATGAGTAATGCACAACTCTTGCCATGCTTCCTCATAGGGTTATGGGACTCTAAGCGTCACAATCATCTGCTTCCTCATAGGGTTATGGGACTCTAAGCTTCACAATCATCTGTTTGTGTGATGAACTCCACATCATTTGACTTGTGTAGCAAAATTGCAATATGGCTAGGCAAAAATATGGTGGAAAAGGATCAAGGGGAGAAACCCTCATCTACCTCATCAAAGGTATCACAACCTTGGAAAGCGACAAGATTAGGTGGCCCTAAAGAGATAGCTATTCCCACTAAAGGCATGAATATGGAGGAGTTGGCTACCAAACCATTAAATCATTTGAGCCAACAAGTGAAAGGAAGAGTGACAAAGGAAACCCCCTGAAGTCCTCATTTATTTCCAAGGCATGATAATGTTTGGTTTGGGATTTGCACTGGAAACCACCCTAGCAATGAGTTCCCTTGCCTTCGGCAAGGCCTACACTCTATTGTGCCAATAATGCACCATGGGAAAGACATGAGACATCCCTTTTACCAAAAAATCTCACTGCTGACATTGCTTGCACCTTTAATCCCAACCAATTAGGGACAATTAGCCATACAAGTACTCACCCCTACCAAGCAAGGACAATTCAGAGCTCAAAATCTCCCATTATCTCCACCTATATTGGGTCCTCAACCACCTCCACTGTGTATCACTCCTATGAACTAGTTGATAATGGAAGAATTGCCCAGTGATTGGAAGGAACCGGATCACACCCTTAGTGGGAGTGATTATCCTCAATATGAGAACACTACAAATTAATACATCTACATAAGTCATTATGTTATCATTTATGCCAACCAAGATATCCTAGTATACCAAACCATCCCTAACTCTCAAACGGTGAGAAATATGAACACCTTGACTCAAAGGCCAGTGATTCAATTCTATACATGTCAAGGTCTCCATAGGGCTAGTGAGAATCCGTACAAGGCCATGAAGAACCACTAATCCTAAGGCCATCATCAATCTACTACCCAAGCCAAGGCTTTCAGCAAGGACATTTGTAAATAGACCAAAAGAGATAAGGCTTGTAGATCATAGCCTAGAGAGGTAACCACAAAGGGTGCCATAAAAATGGAAGGGGTCCTAGTAAGGTAATAATTCAGAGTGGGTCAGATGAGGATATGGCTACTTTGTCCACATTGTCTTCCGCTACTCAAGGGCATGGAAGAGTCTTGGGGAGTCCTGACCAATTTAAGACCTACCACCCCTAAGGGGGGGAACAGAGAATACCTGAATCCTATCATGAATAAATAGTTCCTTATAGAAGCACAACAATAGTTATGCAAATGCCAAGAAAGGTTTGAACAATGCCTTAGGGCAAATAGGGAAGATGACACCATCTATCCTATGCAACAAATCATCCAAATCACCTAATGTGCTTGATCAAGTAGGTACACATTGTTGTGCTCTAAGTAGAAGAAGAAGGTACCCAAATCAGGATGCTCACTCCTGAGGCACAAGATGTCTGAGGAAACTCACTTGCCACCAAGCAAAAGGAGAGAAAAACGTGTCCTTCTATGGTTTTGAAAAGCCATAGTTAATTGGCTATTGAGCCAATCTTCCAACCCTGTGATGAGGTAGGAGAATAGCTACATTCTTGTTGCCCAAAGTCAAAATGCCCATCAAAATGCTATTAAGAGGTAAACCAACTCTTTGGAGGGATCTCTCCAACTGTATGAATGGGCAAATAGGAACATGAGAGCCATCAGACCCCTAAAGTGGTTGTTGTCACTATCTCTCCCAAGTGTAGGTTCTGAGGGTGTTGGTCACCTACAGTCGTGTTGTCGCTCATTATAGCATAGGAGTTCACAAGTGTAGCATAGATTTTGAGTCATATTTTGGTGAGAGGTGTAGGCTAAAGCATGGAAAACATATCTCATGCATGTGTGGTGAGAAAGAGGGCTTGATCACAGTGATGGATGGAGGCTTTCGCCCCCACAGGAGTTCAAGGGTTTAGGAGGGGTTGCGGGGTTCAGAAGGGGATAGGGTTGAAAGAGCTATCTAGAAGTTCCAAAGGTTCAGAGAGAGTTGCAGGATTTAGGAGGAGTCTAGGGTTGAGGGGTTGAGAGCTAGTCTCCTTTGCAACTTTGAGGGGTAAGGGTTGAGGAAAAGGGACAAGGGGGGAGGAGGAGGAGGAGGAGAAGGAGGAGGAGGAGAAGGGAGGAGGAGGAGGAGAAGGAGTAGGAGGAGGAGGAGGAGGAGGAGGGAGGAGGGAGGAGAGGGAGGAGGAGGAGGGAGGAGAAGCAAGGAGGAGGAGGAGGAGGAGGAGGAGGAGGAGGAGGAGGAGGGAGTACAAGGGTAGAGAGTGTAAGGGTAAGGTCATGCTAGATCACAATAGTATAAGAGAGCATGGACGCAATGGAGATCAGTCACATGAACACAATAGTGAGCTTGAACACTAAACCCCAAAGAGTTAGATCTTCATTCGACGGAGAGATATTTATACATGTTGGTCTCTAGACAATCCATAGGTACCTCCGAGGTGGGACCTCTTTTGTAAGAGACCTTTTTGTGCAAGAATCCCTCCACTTTTGGGGGGGACCTTTTGGGTCTCCACATAAAGTGGGGGGACCTTTGAGTCTCTGTACATAGTGGGGGGACCCTTTGGGTCTCTACACAAAGTAGGGGGGCCTTTTGTGTCTCTACACAAAGTGGGGGGACCTCAAAAAGTGTGGTCTTGAAGTCTTTCTCTCTCTAGATTTAGTATCTCTCTCTCTAGATCTTGATTTTGCAAGTATGATTGTATCTTTTCTAGAGAGGATTTTGGCTATCCTCATCCTTTAAGATTGATCATACCATCTTTCAAGCTCAAGATATTACAAGCACAGCTAATCTACACATACAATGATCTTATTGTTGTTGCTCTAAACTACACTTCTAGCCCTTGTTGCCATAGGGTTAACAACTTCCCTGCACGGATTTGATTACCCATCCTCACATTATGGTTGAGTTTGTAAATGATGTTATGATGTGGTGGTTTTTATCCAATGAGTATAGTAAAGATGGCATCGGTGATTGATGGATCGAGCTTGTTGTGGATGTTTTCCTTGTAATCCATGAACACTGTAGATTGTTTGCTTAGTTTTTAAGAAGTCAGTGTCAACCAGAGTCTTCAAACAAACACACATACCTCCCTTTAAGAGATACGGATCTTTCAAAGAGGTGACTGATTGTTTGAGCATCTATCTATTGATTTGGGTTGACACTGAGGTTGGGTAAATGGTCATCAATGGTGAGGGTCACTGATTCTGAGAACAAAGTTGAGATTTCAAAACAAATGCTTGAGAGGGTGGATGAGGAAGTCAAACACATCCGACGTGTTTGCATATGTGAAAAAGAACCCCCTTTGGAAAAGAACCGCCTTTGCATGTTTGCATGTGTGGAACCCCCTTTGAAAAACCATTAAAAACACATCCCTCAAGGCAAAGGAGTGAAAAAATTCTTCCAATTGGTGCAAAAGGATGAGAATTTAATCCTCAAGAATGTTGACATACATGAGCACAATAATACATTATCACAAAAAATTAACCCCCACATCCTCCTACAAAGGCAACACCACCACCCCCTCTCACTTCTTTCCCCTCACTTTTCCAAGCCACTTCCATCTCTCCTTTAGCTCCGAATTCTCTCAAGCCTCCATATTTTCCATCCTCAAACTTCCATCCACTATTTCCACCACCACTTTTTCCGTCAATCTCCCCCCTCCACCACCACATTTTTTGTCAACCTCCCCCCCTCCATCACCACCATCTCTATCTCCACCTCCCATCATCCCCCTCCCCACCACCTCCAGTTTTTCATCCATCCCCACCTCCACCATTTAAGGTAATCATCCTTTCTTCCTCCACCCCCCATCTCCCTCCACTCCACCATCTCTCTACGTCCCTCCCTCCCCCTTTCCCTCTCCATCGCACCATCTCTCTACCTTTCTCCACCATCTCTCTACCTCTCTCCACCTCCCCTCTCCAGCCCCACCCCCACCTCTCTCCACCTCCCCCTCACCTTTCCCACCTCCCCTCTCCCCTTTCTACCTCCACTCTCTCCACCTCCCCCTCACCTCTCTCCACCTCCACTCCTCACCCCTCTGTACCTCCACTTCCTCCTCCTCCTCCTCTTCCCTCCTCCTTCTCCTCCTCCTCCTCCTCCTCCCTCCTCCACCTCAAAATTGCCTCAACCGATGTGTGCCATGCAGGTGCTATCATTGGGAGCCATGTGCCACATAGGCACCGTGCACAATGTGTCACATGCACCGAGGCACTGCAAGCACCATTTCATTAGGTGCTACAAGCCAGTCACTCTGTTGTCACCCTCGCACCATCCGCCTCTATACACCAATTTTGCCAACTCTCAAAAAACTTGCTGCCACTCATGCATGCCACCACTTGCACTCATAGAGTGCACCACCACCGCCACTTGCATGCCATCACCACCTGGCAAATCCCATCCTATGCATGATCATAGGAGAGAGGAGAGAGAGTAAGTGATTAGAGAGTAGAGGGAATGAGATAGAGAGAGAGAGAGGAGAGAGGTAAGAAGAAAGAGATAGGTAGAGAGAGATAGAACAATAACTTTAGTTATAACCAACTACTATCGATTAGGTTAGGTTAACTAACCTCTCCATGCCAAAAAAAAAGGGAGAGGAAGGGGAAAAAATCGTAGGTAGTTAGGGACGTTAGGTTAGGTGAGGTTATCCAATACTCCCCCCTTCCCAAAAAAGAAAAGGAAAAAGAAGTCTATCAAAAAATTGCTCAAATTTTCTCCTTCTTCGAGGGCTTGTCTCTTAGCCATTTGCAGACCAAATTGGACTTGGTTTGAACCCAAATTTCACGTATGCAAAGATCTATATAATTAAAAAAAAACAAGTCATTCATTTTGTGTCTCAGTAGTTGCCACTATGTAGGCATTGATTTTGACCCATCGATTGCACATTTTTTGCCATTTTTGTGTGACAAAGGTTGAAATCAATTGCAGATTTCAAAGTTAGAAGCACTCACTTGAAAGATACAATTAAGAATTGTGTATGCACCTGAGATCTAGACAAATACTAGCACCTGCATACTTTTGTGAACTTTCTTCTGCACTCGACACTCTCCAAAAATCAAACCTCTCACCATCGACAAGCAGCATGAAGAACCTAGAATTGAAGAAGAAATAGAAAACGACGATCTGCATCTTGAAGATTACTTTTATCAATGATGCAACCACAACAACAACAATAATGGAAAAAGACACTTTGGCAAATTGGAAATGCCGCAGTACAATAGACAAGGGGATCCTATCAGATTCCTTCAACTCTATGACACATCATGTTGTGCTGGAGGTAATCAATCAAAATGAAACCAAAGCCGCCTGGTTTCCGATGGCCTTAACCGATGAGACCTCAGAATGGTACCTCGACCTTCTCATAGAAGAAAGATCCACATGGGCACTGCTATTTGAGCAGTTCAAAAAAAGGTTCCAGATAGAAAGGCTACAAGATGACCCTGCATTGGAACTAGGAAATGTGGAAATGCGCAAGAAAGAAAAGGTCAAAAGATACTTAGGAATAATGAAAAGATTAATAGCCAAGTGTGTTCCCCATCTGGAAAACACGTAGCTCATAGCATGGTTCATCACTGGACTTAAAAGTTCCATTCGCAAGGATGTGAAGAAAAAAGTTGGCAGTTATGTGCATTTCAACGATGCTCATGAAGCTGCAATTGACATTGAGGATGGCATAACTGATTCTGACAGTCATAGTAATGACTATAAATCAAGTCATCGCGACAAGAAATATTCAAATAAGGGAAGCACTTCCACCAAGGATTGCACCACCAAGGATAGAGTAGAAGCCATGGCCCTAAGAGTAAAGGACAAAATGATGCAGACCATAGAGCAAAAGTTGCACGTCTCTCAACAACCACCATAGTACCCATGAAGAGAGAATGTCTAGTGCCCACACTATATGGCAAACCACACGGCCAATGAGATCCCAGTCCTAAGGAATAGACTCAACCCACTAGAAGTGGATCAACCCCCAAGGTTATGGTGTACCATTTGCAATGTTGCAGGCCATGATGTAAATCATATTTCTATAATATGAGGGTAGCACGACCCCGACCCCAACAGTACCAACAGCCACTAATCCCAATATATAGGTAGCTAGCACTAGCATCCAATGCACAAGTGCCACGGCTCAAACCCCTCCTAGTGAGGACATAAGTGCTTCAACTATTGAAAAATCCCAATCCTCCGCAATATCCTTGAGCCCCCAATTTTGCTCCAGTAGTTCCAATAATAACTCCAACTTGAAGAGCTGGAACCTCACTATGAATATAAAATAGAATACCCTATGTACTACATGGATGGTGCCAAAGGACTCATTCTAGTGTATGCTAATAAAGTAAGGCCAACCACATATCAAACACCCATTAAGTGTTTCAATAGTGGGGAAAACCACTGCATAGCGGAATGTCCACACAAGGGTAACCCTATTACAATTCAACCTGTGTGCAGAGAATGTGGAGTTGGAATGCATGCATGGATTTCCCACTTAGAGCAAAGCCTCACCCAACCAATGAAGTAAAACCTGATGTACTCTTGGGGATGATTAGTGTAAAAAATCACAGTGTGGCTACACAAAGTATGGTATCACAGCTAGTCTTAGTCATAACAAGGCAACAGAAAGAAGCGACATGGCAAAAAATCCTTTCCACTTAAAAAGCAAGGAGCCATCTAGCAAAATAAGCCTCACCAATCCCATAACGGCCTAGCACATCTACGGATAGTGCCCCCCAAAGAGTAAAGGAAACCTACCCCAATAGTAAAATTGAAAAAACTCATTATCAAGCCTTAAAGAAATGGGTACAACAATTGCAAGAGAATTTAAGGCAAACAAGATAGCAATAGTAGAGGATAGATCACTCTCATCACCCAGCATTGACATGGTGATTGATCCCAACACATTCCAAAGGGTAATCGAGCAATAGGAAATACATCCCCAATTGGATGGTACTGAAATTGATATGTTTTATTGGGCATTGGTATTGCTTTTCTCTATGTTTGATAAGAGTGTGAGTATCAAGTGATAGCCTAGTGGCTCTCACTTATTTCTATTTTCTAAGATATTGTATGGGATTGAGAAGATGAGTGGAATGGATCATTGTAAATACCATGTGTATGAATGATAAATACCTTGGTATGGGGTGTGAGTTATTTGTGTATGGGATATTATGGGGTTTTTTAGAAAATAGGAAGAGTGAGTCATATAAAGAGTGCATCTCATGTCCATGTGTTCTAATAATCTAAGAGAGATCACATGCCAAGCATGTGGAAGGCATGTGGAGGAGTGTGGAAGAGTATGGAGTCAAGAGGAATCCTTCTAGAATTCCTATGTGGAATAAGGAGGATGTGGACATATGGAAAAGAGAGGGTCCCTATGGGCTCCATGTGGGGAGACTCTTCATTTTAATAGTCTTGAGCTCTTTTTGATGGGACACATGGAAAGAGTAGCCAAAAAGGACATAGATGGTGACATATGGGCTTATGTGATTGATGGGGAAAGGAATCTACAGGCAGCAATTGTAAATGGGTGAAGGAGGGTGATAAAATCTCTATAAAAGGAGCCCTCCTCTTTTTTGTTCAACATATCTTCCACCATTGAGCCTCATGCTGTTGTAGCTCTAGTCTCTTCAAGCCTCTTCCATGAGCCTTCTCTCTCCCTCTTGTAGATATCCTCTTATAGTATTCTCCCAAGTCAGCATCAATAGAAGGAGTAGGTGTTTTTCATGACCGTTTGACCTCCTATCAGTATTTTGCTCATAATTGTTTACTCAATGCTTTGATTTTGATGAAGCTTGTATCACACAAAGCTCTCTTCAAGGACCATATTCCTATGTTTTTAGTTTCTATATCAGATAGCAAACCACAAATCTATGGCTCTCTGTGTATGATTGTTTCTTTTCCAAACAGTTGTTACCTCCTTCCAGTAAAATGCCCATAACTTTTCAACCGCTTCTCTCTTTTATATGAAACTTATATCAAATTAAAGCCCATTTCAAGGCGCATCCCTAAATGTGCTTATCTTTGATATCATCTCTCTTCTAGATACTATAGGCCTATTTGTCTGATAATAATTTGCACAGTGTTTTGAGCTACTTGTAGAGGTGTCTATGAAGGAGGTGCAATGTTACCCCAGAACCTACCCATTCGACCCAATCAGCCCCTTCAAACTCCTTGATATATATTAGTTCATGTAATGTTAAACAACAAGATCTTCTTTCAACAACGTATCTCTCTTTTCTTTGGTGCAGACCGGCTTGCTAAGATTATGGCCTCTGCTAATTCTTTTCTTCTCCCTATGCTAGAATACAACATCACTTGGGATGTTACCATATTCATTCTCATCTAAGGGAGGAAAGTATGGTGTGGTCTCTTGGCATGAAAGCTTTGTTTTATTTCCCTTTCCTAGTTATAAAGATCTCTGTTACTCAATTCAAAAGCAGTAGGAAGTGAAGACGTGCGTGAAGTTTACTACCCCCAACTTCATGTCACATCTGTTGGTGGAGACGCCAAATATGTTTGGTATTTAATTTTATCCCACCTTACTAAATGTTCTCAGGTGTATTGGATTGCATGTTATGCCTAGTATAGGCATGTGTTTTTTTGAAGTGATAAAGAGGATGCATGAAAGAACTCCGTTAGAAGAGATTGTAGCCTGTTTAACAGAACTAGAAGATTTTGAAGGTGATGCTCAAGCTATTTGAACCATCATCATGATTATATCCTTTATGTTGGAACTCTTGAATATGTTAGTGAATCGACAACACCGTTAGTGCACAATGATAGATTGTGGATTGATTCATGGATTGGTAGCTTGGTGTGAAAAAGATTTGAGTCTTTGGGTGGTAGACTATAACAGTGGAGTGATGATTCTCAATGCTTTCAACTTCTTTTGCTATGCAAAGGATGAAGAGTACAATATCTTTAAGCCATTATGTGCGCTTCCAATTGTGAGAAGGGTGATTCTTGAATACATGTATACACAATGTTTTCATGGTGTTGGTTGGTCACTTATTTTGGAAGATTTGGTTGAGGATCACATTGTGGAGGGTTTTCAACAAGTAGTTATGCATAATAAGTTGGTCTTGGTATACTAAGGCTCTGTGGGATCTTGTTTGGTGGGATATTCTTTGGATCTTAGTGTTTCCTTTTTGTGTTTCATCATGGTGAAGATTCTAGTGTTTTGATGGACTCAAGGGAAAGACACAGAGTCTTATCTTTGGGATTTTGTTCGAGGATGCTTGCTTTCTGGATGGTCCATGAAGGATCGAGTGGATATTTTGCCTAATTTTCTTGAAGGTGTAGCCTTGAGTTGGCATGAGGCCTTGCCGGACTCTACCAAGGAAGACTGGGACCAAGTTGTGGCTACAATGAAGCAGAGATTTGGGACATTGGAGTCACCAAATGGTTTGATGTTGCAGTTGGACTGGTTCTATCAAGGAGAGGTTGAGATGGTCTCTACATTGGAAATTTGATATGAAACTTTATGGACAAAGTATGAAAGGGCATCTTTGCGAGCTGTGGCATCTACATCACCAGCCCCTAAAAGTCTCTCAGGGATGGAGCACTTAAAGATGAGCAAATTTGTGATGGCTTTAGAGCCTCGTCTTTGCTCAAAAGTAATGAGTAAAGATCTAACAACATATGTGGTGGCACTTCGCATTGCGACCAAGAAAGAAGCTTCTCTACAAATCGAATCCCCTTTTGTGTCAAGGTTTGAGAGAGTTCTAAGAGAAGAATCCTCCATATTTTGTTGCAAGGTTATGTGATAAAAAAAGGTAGATCTTTGATTCCGAGTCAAGCTCATTCAAAGACTCTTCCATGAAGCAACAACCTCTCCATCGGTAGCTTCAACAACAAGAAACTCTTAAGCAAGGTAGCCATGCTCTCTACAGACAAACAAAGACACACATTGAGAGGAAAGCAATGGCAATAGACTACTCAATGGACCTACTTCAACTTCTACAACATACAATGCTCCAGCTAACCACCTAAGCTCCATGTAGCCCTTGAGTCAACTCTTTAAGGTTGCAATAGAAACATCTCCCTTTACTCAGCAATGCCCGCAACGTCAATGACTCCAAGCTACTTCAATGAACCTCAACCTAGTCGCCAAACGACCATCTTAGCTAACCAGCCACCTAGCAGTAATGCGAGACAATGCTCCATCAACCCTAAGCTTCTACATCACTTGCAATGTCAACATTGCTGCAAGTTGAACAATGAGCAACATCCATTATCCTTCACAACACCTCCTATGTCAACAGAAACTGCACATAAAGGACCTTGCTTCCTCTAAATCCAATGGGCATACAACAACAAGCACCAACACTCAAATCAAATGAGCAATGAGCTTACTCTATCACCTCAGAATGCTTTTCATGAACATCGACTCCTAAAAATAGCTAAACCCAACAATGCTCAGCCGCCGCCACCGAGATCCATGCCATCGATCTCCTACAATGAAGTGCCCTAGCTCCAACATCAAACGTGACCTCTCCAAATGGCTAAATCAATTGGTAGCAACCAGCACACATCATCTTCACCTCCATCCTCAACCTCTAATGGCTCCAACACCCACAACTTAGTCAGTGACTCAGCCAACAAACTCCAGACAAAACTCCAGACAATGGGAGAGTCTCCAGCCACCTATGGGCTCTGTAAGCAATAGCCCACATAGCTATTTGCTTTAGCAACACAAGCACTTCTCCAATGCCTCATCAGGACTCCTTCAACACATGACTAATGGAATCTTAAAGATTTCAGAGGTATCATCTAGATTTGAGTAGTACCCTAGCCTAAGTGGATAGGGTCAGGGTCACTGTTGGACTCAGATTCTCGACATGTGGTAGATAGGAAACTCCCTAGGTTAAGTCAAACTGACCCCAAGTCTAGTCAATGGTCAAAATTCAGCCACATGGAACAACCTTATCCATGTGCCACATCATCAGTGACCCATGTTTTTCCACATCATCAAGAATCGACCTAGTGCCACATTAGCACACTAGCTTGATTGCCACATCATCATAGCTGGCAAACTACCATGTCAATAGTGTTACCCTTGTGCCACATCACCGTGACATGTCAATTGCCATGCCATTTGATCAAGCCACATCATCACAGTGCCTTATCTTCCTACATCTACAAGACACATGGCATAGCCATGTCAACTCTGTACTGCCATATCAGTAGCAACACTACCATGTCATCATGATACATAGCAATGCCAGGTCAGTAGTTCCTTCTAAGCACACTATGCCACACATGCGCACCTTTGTAATTGGGATGTGACCTCAGTCTACCACATCACCAAATTTGCCACATCATCATTTGGCCCTCTAGAGGAGATTAAACTCCACAAAGCCAAGTAATCCATTGCCATATCACCTGATTAATTCCCACCGACCTCAGTCACTTTGAATCTATCATGGGTATACACATTCACACATCCGACACTAGGTCAATACATCTGGTAGTTTGGCACTTCTTTGGATCATTGACATTTGGCAAAGACATCTTCCTCAAATTTAGCGTTGTTGCATTCTTCTTACACGCACGCATGCCACCCATGTACAATCATATTTATTGACTATTTTTTTGCATTGGTTCCTACACATATCCACATCAACCTTGTATAGCCTCTTGGCTACTCCTGATATAGTTGTCATCACTGTACTACAGGCTTGATCCTTGGCACATAGTTGTTCTTCCATCAGATGACTTGGTTCAGATTTAGTAGGTTTAGCATAAGGCCCCAGTGGCAACTCGAGCATAAGCCCCCTAGTGGTAGCTTTTACAGTGCTCTCATGGGTAGCCACTCTCGTTGGTCCATAGGTCAACCTCTTGCATAGAGCGCTAACCATCTGTAGCATTGAGTTTAATTCACATCACACAGTTGATGATACACCAGTCATGATCCGAATGGGATTAGTGAGTGGAAAGAGAACCTTCTTCAACCATTCATTACCACAGAGTATGTAACAATTTACAATGATGACTCAAGCCTCATTGGTCTTGAGCAATTGGACATAGATGTTCCACATGTTAGCATGGATCAACCTTCACATTTTGATCATGCAATTTTTTGGGAAGCCCTTAGCATGAGGCACATTTGATGGTAAGTCCTCATTATGAGGCACTCCCATTGACAATAGCACAGACAAATTCTTATGATGCATAGCCATCCTCTTCATGCATGGATCCATCAAATCCATCTGTTGTCACATCTGATGCAGATATAAAGCAAGAGTTCAGTTATGATCATGTAGTTTTCTAGAGGTAAGTCCTCAATATGTGGTGCTCACATCTTCTACAGCATGCAAAGATATATGCCATGGTGCATTCCACTCTTCAGGTGATTTCATTCTAGCATCAATCCTCGATGCTTTTACCTTTGATACTTAGCATATCACAATCTTGGACACAATTTCCATGAGTAGTTTAGATCAGCACATTAGTCTTCGGGACATCTCAGCATTGGCTCACTTATGCCGCATTACACTGCCCTTGGATCCAATGATCACCACTTCTTTCGATTAGTAGATCATTCCTCAGCATGAGGATATTCATGCATCAGTACACTCCTACTATGATGCAATGTGCATCATCAAGTTCAGCCATAGTGCAACCTAGGGAACTTCAATGTCTCATCATACATTTATGGTTTTTTATACAATCCATACTTGATGCATATGAGTGATTGGATCCAGGACTTCAAATCACTCCCTACATTAGCATTTGGCATTGCATATGCTGTAGGGACATCTTATGCATTCTCAATTATATTTCAAGATTCTAAGCCTTTTCATTGTTAGCCTCACCTTGAGCCTATGTCACATGCTACATCCTATGCTGACAGATGCTTAGCCATGCATGTATCAGATGACCTTCAACTCATGACAGTTGAGCATAGAGGTTGGACGAGCTCTTATACCTTGTCATGTGTATGGGCCTCTTCATCAACAGAGTAGTGTATCATACCTTCTCCTTCAACCCTAGTTTTTCAGACCTTGGATCACTCTATCGACACTGATTATGTAGTCTTCTATGACCTTGCATCATGTGATAGAGATTACTCTATTGCAACGTACCTCGCATTGTTGTCAATCCTTTTGGGTTGATGGCAAACTTGTATGTCATAACCTACTGGATCAAATCTCCATAGCTACATCAACTAGCTTCACATTAGGATTCCTCTTCTATAGAGTAGCTGCATAGTCAATGGTGACTTATGACATGTTCAAAATGAAGCCATACATGCAACCATGGACACAGTCATCTTTTGATCAACCGGTCTTTGATACAGGTGGACTTTACTTTCTGCATATTTCCTTGATCTTCCGTTTGACCTATCTTCTGGGTTTAATTCCCAAAGGAGTTGGATGACCTACAACTTAAGATGAGGAAATTCATGTTATGTACAGGATCTCATACGTTGTATGCATTGTACATGCTTCTGTTACATAGTCATTGTGCTCACGTATGCACATACTACTCTGATTCTTTTCAATCTTGGATGCTATCATATGCATCAAATGAAATCCACAAAAAGATCTTGTATATGCACCCTCTACTTACCCAGTGCAATTTAAGAGGGGGTGTTGAGGATAGTGTAAATTGCATTATCTACTAGTTCATAGGGTAAAACCTAACACTAACACTTACGGGTGCTCATATATTTATGTTCAATACAACGTAGTGTACAGGTAGCTATATCATGTCCACCTCTCTCTCTCTCTCTCTCTCTCTCTCTCTCTCTCTCTCTCTCTCTCTCTCTCTTTTTCTCTTTCTCTGTCTCTCTCCCCACTTTATCAGACTTGAGTTATGCTTTGAGTGTGGTGAGTCAATTTATGCAAAAGCCTTGCAAGATTTGCCTTGATGCGGTGAGAAGAATACTTAGATATGTGAAAACCACAATAAATGTTGGATTTTTTAATGTCAAGGAAGACGGGAATATGCTTGTATGGTTATACTGATACAAATTGGGCTGGCACCATTGATGATAGAAGGTCAACTAGTGGGCATGCATTCTCTCTTGGGAGAAGTGTGATTAGTTGGAGCAGTAGAAAACAACTCATGGTTGCTTTATCTAGCATGGACACTGAGTATAGAGGGGCTTCCATAGCAACGTGTGAGGAACTTGGCTGAGATTGTTTCTTTCTGAGTTGGGAGTATGCATTGATAGTTTAGTAGTGATTTATTGTGACAACATAAGTACTATTATGCTGGATAGGAATCCCATTTACCATGCAAGAACAAAACATATAGAAGTCCACTATCACTATATCAGGGAGAAAGTGATAAGTGGCAAAATTGACTTGCAATATGTGAGGGCAGATGCCTAGGTTGCAAATATCTTTACCAAGTCCTTGGTTAAAGATAAGTTTTGTATTTTTAGAGATGCTTTGGGTTTATGTGATGTACAACTCATGCTCAGCTTCAGGGGCAGATTGTAGATGCATAGATGTATGGATGGGAGCATATGTATGTATATGGATATATAGATGATGAGGTGGTTTTAAGTAGATGTGAAGAGATTTTAGGAGTCTCTTGCACATGAAGACAGAAAAGTGTATTGGAGGTATATTATCTGAACTCCCCCCATCATATATTAAGGAGGTTCATGAGTATTGACTTTGGTTCTCTCTTCCATCTTGAGCCAGCATGCAGAGATACATGCCAAATTGCATCTATTTCTCAAAGTGATTCCATTTTTCCATCCATTACTTATTCTTTCACTTTTGGCATAGATCATTTCATGATCATGGAGTCCATTTCCAACATCAATATAGGTCAAAAAATCTATTAATAGGACACTACAACTTTGACTCAGTTATGTTGCAATACACCATACCTAGATCTAGTGTTCACCACCACTCAAAATTAACAGTTCATTCCTTAGCACGGGGACATTTATGCATCAATGCAATCCATCCCCAATGTAGTGGATATTATCAAGAAAAGGATGGCCTACAAATTAAGACGAGAGAATGCACATTTATGTATAGGATCTAATAAGTTGTACTCATTGCGCAGACTCTCATTGCATAGTCATTATGCTCAAACATGCCCATACTACTATAATTTTTTTAGTCTTTTTTTTTTCAATTTTGGTTGCTAGCAAATCCAAAAATAGCCTTGTGCATGCAACTTCTATAACCTAGGGCAATTTAAGAAAGGGTATTCAGGATGGTGTAAATACTGACATACCATAAGGGCATAAGTTTAAACCTAGCCCTAAGTATATATTGATGATTATAATTAATACAATGCAGTGTACAATGCGTACTTTGTAGTTGCCTGTGTTGTGATATCCACTCTCTCCACTAGATCCTCTAAGAAAGTGGCCACACTAGATCCATTAAAAAAACAATCCTTCCTTATGTGTCTTGGCCAACTTTGCAATATTGGTTCTTTTCTTGGAATGCATAGAGTTTGAATTGTCTTTCGTAAAGTTAAAAACTTTTGATTTTTATTCAAACATCCATTATTTTTCTTTTATCATTGGAATAGAAGACTTGTGTATGGCCTCAATTCTGTCATGATATGTCCTCACAAACCATATTTCATCTTCTAATGACAAAAACTTATTCCTTTAGCCTTTTTTGAGAAAGTCCCACTAAAATCCTCTTATAGACAAGTGAATAATTCAAGGCCTATTGGCTATATGATCCAACAACATAGAAGGTTGTGATTGGCCAAGAGGTCTTCTAAGAGATTGACCCCTTAGGATGACCCTCCATTGTAGAGCTAATATAAATACAGTACTAGATGAGATCTACATATAGAGTTAGAGCTAGATTTGAATCTAGGTTGCAGAGAAATCATAGCACAGAGAAGAGGAGACTGCTTTGGTGTATGAAGTAGAAGACTATGAAAACATTGCCATTCTAGCGGATATTTGATGAGGTGTGAAGGTTGAGGAACTTCGATTTGTGGCTACAATGAGCTCGGCCTAATGGCTCAAGCCAAGCTAACCAAAGAGCCAATGTCTTTTGATGAGGCAACAGACAACCCAGATTAGCAATCCATAATGGAAATGGCGATGGATTCATTTGGGAGAGGAAACAAGCTTGAGATAGTTTCAAGCCCAAGTAGGGAGAAGGTCATAGGGGACGAGTGGATATACAATGTCAATAAAGTATAAGCCTAACAAGATGCTTGACAAGTATATGTCCTAGATGGTGGCCACTAGGTCGGCACATATAGATGGCCTCACATATGAAGAGTGGTTTGCTCCCATAACATGACTAGAGATGATCTAGATAGTGACCATGATGGCATCCAATTTACAATGGTCAACCTTCTAGATGGATGTCAAGTAAACACAAACCTTGAGGAGGAGCTCTTCATGGAGCAGCCACTTGGTTCTTGAATCTAGCATGACATTGTGTTAAAAAACCAAAAGGCATTGCATGGGCCAAAATAGGCCCCATGAAAATGGTACCAAATGATGAACCATTACTTTGAAATAATTGGTTTGATAAGAAGTCCATTAGATGCAAAATTATATCTCCATTTAATGGGGAAATTGATGGTGATCTTCTATGTTGATGATTTAGTTTTATGGGGGATAATAAGAAGAAGGTTGAACATGTGAAGACTTTGTTGAAGGTATGACCAATCTTAGCCTTCTTCATTACTTCCTTGCATCAAAATTTGGTAGGAGTAGGATGGCTCGTCTCATAATAAAAATACTATCTGAGGAGTATGACCAACCAACCTTAGCCTTCTTCATTACTTCCTTGCATCAAAATTTGGTAGGAGTAGAAGTAGGATGGTTCATCTCATAACAAAAATACTATCTAAAGATATTGAAGCAATTGCAAATAGAGGGGGTTGCAGTCGCTCCAATGGAAATAGAGGCTAAGATGGTGAGCACCAACATTGCATTCTCCATCAACAATTGATCAACACTCTATTGTATCTAGTGAATACCTATCTCAGCATCATGTTCTCCATTGAACTACTTGTAAGGAATCTATTGTATCTAGAAAATACCTAGCTTAACATGACTTTCTATATCAGAATGCTTTGTCATTTTGCATTTGTACCAAGGGAGAAACTAGAAAGCATGCCTATGTGTGCTTCAATACCAAGGAGCGAATTGGTATATTTTGGTATGTTGCAAATGTTGTATCTTCTATTAGGGTTGAAAGTGTTGTACCTCCTTAATGAGTGTTGTGTAATCAAGGATTGATTTGGTATGACCTTAGATAATGAATTTGATGTGATCTCTAGTCACGAATTTGACATAGTACATTCATTGTACTTCGTTCTATTATATTGGTACCTACTATGAAGGACGTAGGACCAAAGAGGGGATTTCGTCCAATGTTGTCTCCCAAAGAAAAAGAGTTTTTACTAATGTCAAAGGGTTTGGTTGATTTCCAACACCGAGGAATTGGTTCAAGGCATGACCTTGGAAATGTATCGACACACTTTAACATAGCCTTATGGCATTCAATGGCTTCCATCAAAGAACCTGGATAGTTGCTTGTGTCTGAGTTGCTGGTACCTTTTCTTTATGACTCCACTGGCCATTATACCATAATGCTAGCATAGATTGCACGTTTTTCTTGATAGGTTATGTAACCATGATGCATCTATGTCCCCATGTAGTTTTCATTTTCAAAAGAATTGTGCTCAAATTGCAGATAATTTTGAGCCTAAGAGAAGTATACCTGTTGGCTCTTTCCCACGGCTTTCGCAGAAGAGCAGGGTATTCTCAGTATGCAGGGTTCCAAGGATTTTTGTCACCTACAGATATATCAGTGTTGTTGTTTGTAGTATAAGTGTAGCTTAAGACCTCGAGTCATATTCTGGTGAGAGATGTAGGCTTAAGTGTGGTAAGCAAACATAGTGCATGCATGTGTGAAAGGAACGTGCATCATCATGGTTGGGGTAATGAAGGCTTTTGCCTTCATGTTGAAGGGTCAAAAGACAATGTTTCATAATGTAGAAAACCCTGACTGTAACATTTGAGAAAGAAAAAAGCCCAAAAGAGAGGAGTAAGATGGTGCCTGCATCTTCTTTGATTAAAATGAAATAAATAACTCCCATAATGTAGCTCCAACAAGTCCTTCATTCTTGAATTTGTCTTAAGTGCATCCTCAACTACATCTTAAATGTTGGAATACTGAAAGGAAAGAGTAGAGTGGACACAAAATCAGAATACTTGCTTATAGAATGAAGAAGAAAGAGGTCCTTAAGTAGGCACCTCATACAAGGTCACTGACATCACTGATGACCTCAAAGCTCCACAATCATCTCCTCAATCTGCTCCTAGATTCACTCAATCATCCTATGTGGCTTTTCCACCACCTAACTGTGCTTGTGGGCACCTAACTGTGCCTCTAGCACTCACACATAGAAACATAAGGTGTGCCTGAGGCATACACCTTGAGATATCCCAACAAACCCCCCCTCAAGGAAATGCCTCAGGCTATGTCAAGGATACATCTAGTCTCATAGTTTCTCATGCCATCTCATGGTGGTCAAGGATAAATCTATGGCTAGGTTCTCATGCTAGCAAGGGTTTCCTTGGGTGTAAGGTAAACAGAAAGGGATACAAACAGACCTTCCAATGGTTATCTCCCCTGCATGTACATGCACACAATGTCTGTAGGAGGTACCATGGAACAAACATACACATGGCCTACATCATAAGGTGACCAGAGGTGTTTACAAAAACACACAACACACAATAATTTATTTTCATTCATTTTGGAGGACTATCCAGGCTGAGTACCTTGACATAAAAAGAGTGATCTGGAGCATACATAGAGATGATTTAAAATGCATAATCTTCAAAGGATGCCTCATCTTGTGGAGGCTCATTAACTGTAAGTAGATTTGCATTTTCTGTCTTTGCTTTGGCTTTGCAAAACTTCTCACTATGGTTGTTTTTGCCACAGTGCTTGCATGGATTAACTTTGAAGCAGTCCTTTGAAAGGTGATTTGTCTTTCCACAGTGATTGCAAGGAGAATACTTGCCCTTCTGGAATTTCATAACATAGGCAGTGTCATTGCCTTTCCTTAGCTCCATATGTCTTTCTTCTTCTTGGAGAGCTGAGATAATGCCTTCAAGGTTTGGATTGGGAAGATTCTTCAAAGTGCTAACAATGTGATCAAAACTTTCAGGCATACTCTTAAGTAGTACTGCCATAGCATCATCAGGGGTGATAGGAGAGTTGATAGAAGCTAACTGATGAGTCATAAGACTCCGCATATAGTTGACATGAGCAGCTAAAGTAGTATCACTTGCCATCTTTAATTCAAAGAAAGAGATTTTAAGTGATAGTTTAGAAATATGAGAGCTTGCACCAAAAATCAAATCTAGCTTCTGCCATGCTTCTGATGGAGACTCCAAGTCAGATATATGATGTATGTAATCATCACCCAAAGCTAAAGCAATTATACCATATGCTTTTTCTTCTCTTGCTGGATCCCTTGCCGGTCGTGTCGGAGCTGAAGATTCCCCAGCATTTGAGGCCGTAGAAGAAGCGGTAGGAGTAGATTTGACAAGTCCCCATAAGTTCTCCCGCATTAATGCAAATTTTACCTTCATTTGCCATGTATGGAACCCCTTTTCATTGAACTTCTCAAGATTATATAAAGTAGCCATGAGAGGGTCTAACCCAGATATTGGGCAGTGTCTATCTCTCTTACAAGGCAAAAAGAACTGCAATACTTCCAAAGTATAGCCACTTGTTGTAGCAAATAGTAGTGACTAGTTTTCAAATAATGATGCTACTTTTTATATGCTTCATAGAAGTGGATGAAATAACCACTTTCCAATCACAACCAGGTCTAGCAAGTCAAAACAAAACTGAAGCAACACTTGTAGTGAAGTTATTAAAAACTTCAAAAGACCAGAAATGCTAGAGTAGCATTTTATGTAGCATCATTTTCAAAAGCATGTAAAAACTGTCAAAACTAGAGAGCTGAACTTGGAGGGCTCATAGCACACTCTTCAAAGCAAAGAAAAGAGGGCTTTCTGAAGCAAAAGAAAGCTCATATACCAGAGAAGGTCCAGCACAGAGGTTGGACGAAATGGTGCGCACTTTTGCCCGGGAGAGTTGCTACAGGCTGAAACTGAGTTTTGACGATTTCTCCCTCGTTACTGAACCAAATGACCTGAAAAATGGCTCAAAATCTTCGTCTTGAGGTCGCCCATCTACTCCTAAGAGGGCTCAGGCAATGGCGGAGTATGCAGGGAGTATTGAGCAACAGAAGAAATTCACTGTTTGGAGGATGGCAGCCACCACAGACGTTTTTTCTTCAATTGCTTGCAGGTGGAAGTTTGCCCATACTAGAGGAGTTTCCAGCTCAGAGGGTTTGGGCAATGGCTGTTTGTAGATGGAGAACCAAGCTCTCAAAGATTTTGGGAAGAAAGAGGAAAATGGAGAAGAAGAAGATGATGATGTGGCAGAAATGGGCTCAAGGGGGATCAAAGGGCTCTGATACCATGTTGGAATACTGAAAGGAAAGAGTAGAGTGGACACAAAATCAGAATACTTGCTTATAGAATGAAGAAGAAAGAGGTCCTTAAGTAGGCACCTCATACAAGGTCACTGACATCACTGATGACCTCAAAGCTCCACAATCATCTCCTCAATCTGCTCCTAGATTCACTCAATCATCCTATGTGGCTTTTCCACCACCTAACTGTGCTTGTGGGCACCTAACTGTGCCTCTAGCACTCACACATAGAAACATAAGGTGTGCCTGAGGCATACACCTTGAGATATCCCAACATTAAATATATTTTTTCTATTAAGAAATTGTTAAGGTGCACAAAGCTATACCTAATGCAAACAATAGTTATCAATGCTAATCCAATCATTAGGATAATTCTAGCTCTATGGACTTCAAAAGTTCAGGTGTTGACATTATTATAATGTTAGAGTGAAGATTACTTCCTATAGAGTTATAATTATTATTTATTATACAAGTATGATAAAATAAATAAGAGTTCTTTCTCTCTTTACAAGACTTTATTTATAGTGGAGCTATTTTTTATCAAAAATTCACACAACACACACACACGCACGCATGCACATGCACATACACACACACACACATGCATGTGCACACACAAACACATGCGCATGCGCACACATACACACACACACACACACACATGCATACATGTAGAGTTAAACATAAAATGCTTGTAAAATAAAGGTATATTTATATTAATGTTTATATTTATATTTATATTTGTATTTATATGCATATTTATATCTATATCTATATTCATATTCATATATATATTTATTTATTTACGGTCCAATGGATTTGGTTTCATTCTGTGAGTAAAGGTAAACATAAAAAGCTTGTAAAATAAGCTCATCATGCCCTACAAAAAATTACATAAGCATTTTAAAATTATTTATATCATCTTCAAATTGGTTGGATTGAATCTTACTATGTGGATTTACAAGCTGTTGTCATGCCAAGTCAAAGATTCTTACCAAATGTAATAGACTTCTTCTCGTACGAACAAAGTTAAAATAGTAAACTCAATTGTAAATTGTCAAAGAGCGGTGTTATCTGATCATATATTCTTGATCATCCTTCCTACAAGCATCAATACTTAGTCTATCAATGTGAAGCATACAATGAATATATAATGAATTTCCACTTGCATTCATGATGATGATTTTAACTAGTTTAGAAATCAACATTGTCCATGCAACCTGTAGCAAAATATCAAATATAAGTAGATATGCTAGATAAATCTCATGACATTTTAATGGATGGAAGTGCCTAGGAGTGAGTTAAAAGGTAATGATGTGATATTGCAAAATACATAGGTTGTTCAGTGAACCCATCCAAGGAAATGATACTCCATATTGTAGGACATCACATATTGAAGAAATGATTGTTTGATAGCTTCTTGAAAGCATCTAGATGAGTAGGATTAAGGGAACCAATGAATGAATTTCTCTACTTGTTAAGTCACAAAATCGATATAATATGGATTTGATAAAGATCCTTTTCTTCCAAAGGTAGGTGAGAAAGATAAATATGATGTACAAGTCTATGGTGACATAAAGGAGCTTTCTTTGATAATGGATTTAATTGAAAACTTATACTTAGATAATAATGGTCTTGTCGTGTGAATGCAATGTGCCTAAGTTTCTCAAAGGGCACATGTGTGTGTGTGTGCGTGCGCCTCTGGTCTTGTCATGTGAATGCAATGTGCCGAACTTTCTCGAAGGGCACATGCGTGTGTGTGTGTGTGTGTGTGTGTGTGCATGCATGCCTCTAGATTTTGATGTTTAGGTATTCCATTTTCTGTGGATTTTGATGTTTAAGTATTCCATTTTCTGTGGATTTTGATGTTTGGGTATTCCATTTTCTGTGAGTTTTTTTTCCCTCTTTTTCTACAGAGAAAACGGGAGGCCATGAAGATTCCAATTTCTGTGAGTTGGTGGATGCTTTTAATTTCTTTATTGTGTCTTTCTCTTTCTTAATGCTTGCCAAGTTGTTGTGAGGTTGACTCTTTCTTTTTTTTCGAGTGAGGAAACCAATACTTATACATGCCCATAAACAACAAAAGAATGTTCTGAATCCGATAAGAGCTTGGTGCATATGATCTTCTTGTAGCCTCATGGGCGACTCAGAAGCAGGCCTACTCATGGCTCTCAACAACAATGGAGACCATCCCAGCCTCCCCTCTGTTCTCCGCGAGATCGCCGACGACATCCTCTATGGTGACGACGTCCGCCCGCCCGCCTCCTTCTTCCAGCGCACTCGCACAGCTCTGCGCAACAAGGCGCCGCAGCTCAAGGAGGCCTTCTTTAGTAGCTCTGCCCACTTCGTGCGCTGGATCCACAGCGGCAGCGGGCCTTGGAGAACTTTCCTTGCCAGCTCTGTGAGCTTCCTGACTTTGCTTCTTTAAAATCCGACGCTCAACGGAGAATAGTGTGCCGTCTTGATCAAGGTAGGAGCTGCAGAAACCTCACATAGGCCAGAAAATTTAGAGAGTGGTTTCCCATGCGAGGAGTAGACTGGTGACTTGCTGAAGACTGTAGAGTCGTGTGCGGGAGAGCTAGACACAGGCCCATCACCGGATTCCAGCCGCTTTGCACCTGCGACTGCGACTCGCTGTGTCTTGTCTGTTGATCGATCCGTTGCTGTCGAAGGCAAAGCTTCCATTCCTTACCATAGAAAACAGACTAAGGGAGGAGGAGTAAGGTCTGAGTAACTAATAAAACCATGTAACTTTAAGTACTTTGCAAAAGTATTCCACATTCTCCCTTTCTATCAAAACAAGCTCTCCCCCCTCATCCATAGGAGGTGAAACGAGACAACACAATAACCGGCCTAGGAAAGCATTTAAAAATGGAACAAGGTGAAAGCACTCTCGATGAAGGGGAGACGTAGAGAATAATAAACTTTCCAAAACCTGTGTTAAATCCTAGGAGGTCCAAAATGGGGAAGGGGTAAAACTTCAACCCGCATCTTTAGAGAGAATTTGGCATTATCGAAGTGCGCTTGTTTTAGTGCTTTAGCAAGGAAAGGAGTGTGGAGAAAACAATAAACATTCCCAAACCTGTGTTGAATCCTAGGAGGTCCAAAAACAGGGTGCGTTAAAACCTCAACTTTAGCCCACATTTTTATAGATAATTTTACACTAGTGAAGTGTGCTTGTTTTAGTGCTTTAGCAAGGACTTGAGCTTTCTGTTTGGTTTTTGCGTTGGATTTTTTAAAGCTAAACCTTATTGAGGTCTCATACTCTAATTTTTAAAGTGGCTTTTCTCTCTCTTCTTTTCTTGTGAGGAAAAACAATTTCTACATCATAATAAGCAGATCAAAGAGCTCGAAACCCAAAATCCAAAACAAGTGAATGGAATTGAACCCGAACTTAAGAAAAACTCAATCCACTTGTTTTGAGTTTCAGACTCAATTCTTTCAATGCCTTTTCAAAGTATTTCTCTTAGTCAATGAACTCCCCACAAACTACAAGGTAGTTTTATGTGCTTCACTTGTTTTACAACATATTGTTGCATAATAAAACATTCAAAGCATGATTATACTTGCATCATCTGTAGTCTTGTTGCCAACCTAGAGGCCCCTCTATGCATTTGTTTACATTGAAATCATGTCTCTTTTAGATTGATTGAAACAATATTTTGAAATAATTTAAGTAATTTGGCTATGTAGCTTCCCTTATTATGCTTCATCTTTTTCAGGTTTAGGATGTTCTCTCTCTCTCTCTCTCTCTCACACACACACACACACGCACACACACACACATACACATACACACACACACATGCGCGCACACACAAACACTAGCACGACCTTATTGAAGGGTAGTGCCTATAAATCAATGAGTGTGAAAATTTTAATGTTGTTTTAAACTTATCTTTTTAATGAGTGTGAAACTTTTAATGTTGTTTTGAATTTAAACTTATCTTTAATTTGCTTCATATATTTTTAGTATCATTAGTAAACTACAGCTTTGAGTCTCTCCCTTTTCCTACTACGTTCTTGTTGCTTCCCTCAACCATGTCTTGTATCAATTGCTTCATAATTTCCACTATTGCTAAACCAAGGGCCCCAAATAGATACCTTAGTATGCTTGATGATCTCTTCCTATTAGTCTATTTTTTTTCACTCGTCCCACTTTTTTAGATGCTTGATTTCTCATCGAGGAAGTATTTGTTGATTCACATATACATGCACACTTGATGAGTGATCTCTTATGTCATGTACACGCATATGCACACTCAATGAGTGATCTCTTATGTCATGTACACACATATGCACACTCGATGAGTCATCTCTTATGTTATGATTAACTTTGGTGGAGTTTTGTTATGTTGGGATTTGCATTCCTAATTATGAATTTATATATAAGATTTTGTATTATGAAACTCTTATATTTCCATGAATTTTTATATTGTAGGTTGGAATCATTCTATTGTTGGCACTCATAGGGTTGGTGGCTTTTACACTTTTGTTTGCAATGGCTATAGTAAATTCTGTTGCCATTGGATTTTTGGCATATGTGGCATCGGTGGGAGCCTTGGCAGCTCTTTTCCTCTTATCTCTTATGGCTATCTACCTTGGATCTCTCATTGTTACTAACTTAGTACAACGCTTTCATATTGATAAAAGAAATTATAACATGTAGGATTTTAAATGGAACATACTTGATAATATTAACTATTTTTTAAAATAGCTTATTGTACATGGTATTTGAGGGTATCTTTGGCTGAATGACTAGTAAGTACTTAATGTTCTAGTATAAATGATCTAAAGGGGAGTGTTGTGAAAATAATGTCACGAGGTGCATCAATACCACATCGATAAATTTATTGTTTAAGGGACTAATACTCCTCCACTATACTCAAATAGCATTATAGCTACATGTTGGAATTGCTTGCAATATATCCCATGTTTCTCATGTCAATTGTCTCTCTTAAAAACCAAATCGTTTTGCAAGAACTACAAAGGTGTGTAGCACTCATGTCGATTGTCTCTCTTAAAAACCAAATCGTTTTGCAAGAACTACAAAGGTGTGTAGCACAAGATCTATTTGAATCCATAAATACTTTTGGACCAAAATTCATTTCTAAAAGTTTCATAAATTTTGTAAAAGTTTCATAAATCAAAATTTTGGATGCTATAATTACCATTAGTCAGTTTACTTGAGGATCATATTATGTATGATTAATTGGTAGTATGGATGTATATATGTTACTTGAGGAACATATTATGTACGTATGATTGGTAGTATGATTATGTATATATGTTGCTTAAGGATTATATTATGGACATATTGGCTATTTAAGGATTATATTATGTATCCATGATTGGTAGTGGTTATGTGAGGACCACACACATTTGTGACACGGAAAGTTTAAGAGTCAGCTTCTTCTCATCAATTTTAAGGACACATGTGAGCATTGTAAACTTAACTAGAAAAATGGCCTTTTAGCTAAGAAAGGGCCCAAAAATAATCTAGTTGTTTCCACTCATGAAGTAAAACATGTGCACATTTTTTGAGGCCCTACGCATGTAAACTAGAAGGAATGTAATGGATATGTGTACACCATGGCATATTTTATATGCTACATTTGCAACAATACAAAAGAATTGAAACAAAGGATTAAATTTTGATACAAGGAATAGAGTAGATGCCATAATCTAGGGGTTTCAAATTTGTATTATAGATACAAATATTATAGTTCTTTTTTTCTTAATAGCTTTAGGTGTCATTTCTCCCATGTACATATAAAGATAAGAACATTAGATCATTTACGTATAACAAGTGCATATGTTATAGATATGGATGAACTTAAGAGTTTGATGAGTTGGACTTTTTAAAGGTAATTTGTATTCACAACTCAATTCTTGCTCCTATTTAGCATGAATCTACTAACAAACAAGGTCCAAACCTTCACCATTTTTAATTGCCTCTTGTGAACAACCCATGTCTTCAATGAGAAGTTACTAACACCCTCAAAGATTTTGGTACTACAAGGTGCTCCATACTCTAAATGATAACACAAAAATAGAATATGTTTAGAGATGTGTCACGACTAAATGTCCCCCTAATCCATTTAATCCATATTTTTTTCACACAACCATCTCTTTTACCTAATTCCAACAAATTCTTTGATGTGTACCATGACAAAATATGAAGAGGGGAGAGGAGAAGAGTGGAGATGAGGAGAGAGGGCACAGCTAGAGAGCACACCAAAAATGACTAACTGTACACTAGAATTAGTTGAAAAAATAGAATATATACAAACCCTTTTAGGGTTAGGGTTAGGGTTAGGGAAGCTAACCCTTTCCTTTATAGCACTCTATAAGGTTAGTGCTATGCACATATGATCACGTGATGGTGCTATGCACACATGATCACATGATGTTGAGCGTGAACTCTCAACACCTTCCCTCAAGATCAACATCATGAAGTAGGCCTTCCCTCAAGATGATGATTCTGGGGAATCGAAGAAGGACTGAGCATTACATTCCATCACACCCCTTTAATGGGAATGTCCTTCCTCTGCATCAAACCAAGAGCTAGTCGGTGTGTCTCGAATAGCTCTTTACCGAGTGGTTTGGTAAAGATGTCTGCAACATTTTCTTTGCTATCACAATGCTGCAGTGTGATGTCACCAAGTAACACTCTTTCTCTGATGAAGTGCTCTCTGACATCAATGTGCTTTGTTTTGGAGTGATATACTGGATTTTTGGCCAATGCTTGAGCCGATTGATTATCACAGTATATTGTTGTTGGCTTTGACTCATCAAAGTAATCTGTTTCTGACAATAGTCTTCTGAGCCATATAGCCTCACATGCACCTGTAGTGAGTGCCCTATATTCTGCTTCAGTCGAAGACAAAGAAACAGTTGGCTGTTTGTTTGACAACCATGATATAGCACCTTGACCAAGGAAAAATGCATATCCCTGTGTCGATCTCCTGGTCTCATGATCTCCAGCATAGTCACTATCACAGTATCCATGCAACCGTGGATGACTTCCTCTGTATTCTATCCCAAATTGTCTTGTACCTCTGATGTATCTCAAGACTCTTTTGGCTGCATTTCAGTGAGACTGTTTTGGATTTGCCATAAACTGTGCTAGTGAGCTTACTGCATAACAAATATCTGGCCGTGTGATTGTCAGATATATAAGAGATCCAATGAGTTGCCTGTAGTATCTGTCATTGACTGTAGGCTTTTCTGAATCTTTAGTAAGTTTCAAACTCTGTTCCATGGGAGTGGCTGCAATCTTGCAATCTGCCATATGAAACTTCTTCAGGAGACTGTCAACATACTTGAGCTGACTCATGAATGTGCTATCTGAATCTCTCCAAAACTCAATTCCAAGACAATAGTGCATAAGTCCAAGATCTTTCATGTCGAACTCTGCAGATAAGTCTTGTTTTAGCTTTCTGATGAAGCTATCCTTGCTTCCTGTCACAATCAGATCATCTACGTACAAAAGTGCAATAGTAATATCCTCCCCTTGAACTTTGTAGTAGAGAGTATGATTTGCATTGGACTTCATGTATCCCAGATCAGCAAAATACTTGTCAATCCTGCTGTACCAACTTCTGGGGGCTTGCTTTAAGCCATAGAGACTTTTCGTGAGATGGCAAACCTTGGTCTCCTGTCCTGGTTCAACATAACCGGCTGGTTGTTGCATGTAGACTTCCTCGTCTAGATAACCATTGAGAAATGCATTCTTGACATCGAGCTGATACACATTCCATTTACTGAGTGTCGCTAGTGATATTAAGAACCGTATGGAATCCATCTTTGCTACTGGAGCATAAGTCTCATCATAATCTTGGCCATATTGTTGTGCAAATCCTTTTGCAACTAATTTGGCTTTGTATCTCTGAATACTGCCATCTGGATTGTACTTCACTTTGTATACCCATTTGTTGGCTATGGCCTTCTTTCCTGGTGGAAGGTCGCATAATTTCCAAGTGTTGTTTTTATACAAAGCATCCATTTCTTCATTCATTGCAGTTTGCCATTCTGGCTTATCTACTGCGTCTTCGAAGTACACTGGCTCTTCTGTAGCCATGATGGTAGTCATAAGAGCATAGTTGGTGGTTTCCACCTAAATTGCTTTGCCTTTCTGAGCATATGTCAATCTGGCTGGTGGTCTGCTTTCCCTAGTAGACCGTTTGAGCTGCTGTGACGTTGATTGGGGTGTTGCTCTTCTTCATCAACCTGTTCTGTAGATGACTGTGAAGTCGATGCTTCTATCTCCTGTGTAGGTGAGGTTTTCTATTCTGATTCCTCATCGAAGATTACATCTCTGGAGATAATGACTTTGCGGTTGATGGGATCATACAATTTGTATGCTTTACTTTCTTCACTGTAGCCAACCATGATGCATTTGCGTGACTTCGCATCCAATTTCCTGCGATGATCATCATGTATGTGGGCATATGCTATGCAACCAAATATGCGGAGATGCCCAATGCGTGGCTTGTGTCCAGTGAATGCTTCATAAGGAGTCATACCTTGTATCGGTTCGGTAGGAAGCCGATTAAGCAAGTAGTTAGCTGTAGCTATTGCTTCTGCCCAATACTGATTCGGAAGATGCTTTTCACTAAGCATTGCTCTAGCACTGTCTGCTAAAGTCCCATTCTTCCTTTCAGCTATTGCATTTTGCTGAGGAGTATCTGCACATGTGAATTGTCTTCGAATGCCGTGAGTTTTGCAAAAGTTCATGAAGGCTGAAGACATGTATTCACCTCCTCTGTCTGATCTCATGACCTTGATTTTTCTGCCTGTCTGGTTTTCTACCATGGCTTTGAATTCTTGAAATCTGGCAAACACTTCAGATTTTTCTTTCAGAAAGTAGACCCAACAATATCTGCTGTAGTCGTCGATGAAGGTCAAGTAATAAAGTGAACCATTGATGCTGTGGGTCTGGGCATAACCCCATACATCTGTATGAATTAAATCAAGAATACCTCGTGCACGAGAGGTACTTCTGACAAAGTTGGTTCGCTTTTGTTTGCCGAAGCAGCATGCTTCACAAACCTTTCCAAGAAACTGTAGCTTCGGAATCCCAATTGCCATATTTTGATTCCTTAGATCTAACAAGTACTTGAAGTTGACATGACCATATCTCTTGTGCCATTTTGCAGATAGTGGCATCTGTTGCATTTGAGCTGACATGGCATGTTTATCTGGTACTGTAGCTAGCATCCTGTATAAGCGTCCTTCCTTGACACCTTTTGCTACTAGCTGACCTCTTTTGGATTTGTCTCTGATAGTGCATTCATCACTGTCGAAGATGACTTTGTAGTTGTGTTCCGTCATTTGACCTACTGACAAAAGGTTCTTGCTGAGCTTCGGAACATAGAGCACATCTTTGACTAATCCTTTTGTACCAGTGAAATTGTTCATAGGGATAACTCCTGTCCCTTGAACCGGATTCGGTGTATTGTCTGCTGTGTAGATGACATTCTTTTGACCTTCTAATGGCTTCATTTCTGTGAACCATTCCTGATGATTTGTCATATGAGATGATGCACCGCTGTCGATGTACCAAGGATCCTGTTCCACTTGGTCGACTTGATAACTGAAATCTTCTTTGGGATTGAAATCAGTGTCTAGGTGCATTGTATCAGTCTGATGCAATTCCTCACTTGCAAGAAACATATTGCCATGTTCATTTGCAAAATGACTGTGACTAGAATGTCCACCACGATGATTTCCTCTTCCTCGAGAATTCCCTCGATTACTGCTGGATTGACCGCCTTGGTCATACTGCTTCTTGCGGCAATCTCTTTCATAGTGTCCAAACTTGTGACAATAGTTGCATTGAATGTTTGACACATTGGTGGATGCATTCCCTCGTCCTTGGAATCTTCCTCGGTTGGAATGATTTCCTCTATGCTGATTTTAATGTTGCTGAGGATGCTGCTGATGCTGATGCTGATTCTGACTTTGATTTTGACCACTTTTCTGATATGATCTACCTCTGTTTCTGCCTTTGCCTCTGCTTCTGTCTGAAGCTGTGAATGCCTGATCATTAGAATGACCTTTACGTGCTTGAATGGCCTGAGTCCTGAGTTCTTCACCAAGTAGAACTGACTGAAGTTCTTCAAGTGTTGGAATTTGCCGTTGGATGGCAATACTCTGGACTAGATTCTCATATCCTTCTCCTAGTCCATTCAGGATTACTTGAACCATTTCTGCGGGATTCATAGTCTCTCCTGCTGCTGCAAGTTGATTGTTGTAGTCTTTGATGCGGAGTACATAAGCATGACCGGTTTCACTGCTGTTGCGGAAACTCTGGTTGATCTGGTTTCTCAAGGTGAGAATCCTGGATGTGTTCTTGGACTCGTAGAGAGCTGCAAACATATCCCATGCTTCTTTTGATGTCTTGACTGTGTTGAGCTGTGCTAGCATGACATCTTGCACATTCTGCTTGATCAGGTGATAGGCATACTTGTCTTTCTTATCCCATTCTGCTTGAGCTCGGGCAATGGCAGGATCTGCTACTGGTGCGGAAAGTGTTTGTGTAGATGTAGATCCCGATGTAGATCCCGTTGCTGGTGCTGTAACAACAGATGGAGTAGAGCTACTGGTGGCTGGATCTGCCAATGGTCTAGGTATGGATCCATCGACATACTCCCATTTGTCCTGAAGCACAAGAATGGTCTCCATTCGGTATTTCCATGTACCGTAATTGGAGTTGTCTAACTTAGCAGATGCCTCCAGATTGAGGTTGCTAGTCGACATGGTGCAAACAATGTACTCAAAAAGTGTCCTGGAAAACTCTGTATGAATCAACTGCAAATACACTGAAGATGCCAAGTGAAATCTCTGTACCGTCGGTGAAGATAGAACTGCAGTAAATAAGATCTGACCTGTATTACAAGGCTTGTGGCAATGATGCCGGGAATAGCCAAGAGGCTTTACAAGGCTGAAAAATGATGTGCACGATGCCGTGAGATAGCCAAATAGGCTTTACAATGGTGGCATGTGTGTGTGAAATCAAGTGCTATCTGCCCACTGAATCAATCTGCAATGCCTCTGAACTCTGAAGTCTGCTCACTGAACTGATGAACGTAAGGTTTCAGGTAATGCAATGATGTGAAATCGGATGTGAGCGTATGGACTGACTCCGAGTAGGTACTAGTCGGGAATTTTGGGCATGGCTTAGATTGGCAACTTGGGGAATTCAAAGCGTCCCCTCTATGGCGATCTAGTTTACTCTGATCTAGATCTAAACCAACCGTCGATCGATGAAAGAGCAGCAAATAATTCCTTTTCCTTTGTTCTTTTTAAGTGCTGGGTCAGATGCGTCGATGTAGAGGCAAATGTGCGTGAAGGAAGTGGTTTTGTCGGCGAAGCTCAAATGTGAGTGTAACTTGCGCCGAAATGTGCGTGTGATGTAACGAGCGCGTAGAGCATGAAAAATCGAGCGACTTTCCTTTTTGGAGCACCCTCAAATTCTTCCTGGATCAAGAGATATGACTTGATCTAGGTGGAGGGGCAAAAGGAGTGCAAATGGTGCTCAATGATGATGTGTCACTGTGAGTCACATGCAGTGATGATGTGGCACTGTGCTTAGCAAGAGGTGTGCCAGTGAAGCTCTATGCTAAGGTGGCAGTGCTGAGGTGTCACTGATGACGTGGCACAGATGACGTGGTAGTGCTGATGTGGTAGTGATGACGTGGCAACTGACGTGGCAGCTGACGTGGTAGAGGTGACGTGGCAGCTGACGTGGACACACTGTCTCCCCGTAGTACCTCTCTGTACAGTCCTTTGCCTCTCCCTCACCCCAGGCTAAGCTGAGCCCTTTGGCGGTAAAGATGACGTGTCACTGGATAAGATGATGATGTGGCACTGTGGATAGGGTGCCACGTGGCTGATCCTTGACCACACCTCTGTGTGTGGTGACCCTGGGTAGATAAGGTTGGGGATAAAGCCACGTGTCTCAAGGAGGGAGACCGGAATCTTTGAAAGATTCTGACAGAATCTTCGAGATTCCGTCTCCCTGCGGATTTCCGTCGACTTCGAAGCTCTGTGAGGCTTGGTGAGGCGGTTGACACGCTGATCGTATACCGTATATCCTTCGCCTCAGGAGCTTTCGGACTTCTATCGAGCCTTCAGCTGCTCGACGCTCACCTTGTAGACGAGTTGACGTAGGAGCTTGGAGTCGGCTTTGGACGTCGCACTGCGTGTTGGAGCATCGTGAGCGGCTGAGATATGGTCTTTGTGTGTGCTTGGAGCTTGCGACGCCCTGTGCTAGTACAGAAAGCCGCAGAGGCGCTGCTTGTGGAGGTGCCACAGAGGCGCTGATTGCTGGAGACGCTGCGTGAAGGAGCTGCTGCTAGCGATGTTTGCTTTAAATGGTCGGCTGGTTGCCCGTGTGCTCTTGCAAAGAGCTTGAAGGAGGTAGAGCCAAGGAGCCAGTCGTTGAAGGAGCTGGCTATACACCGAAAAACTAAGAGCTGCTGTAGATGGAGAGGTTTTGGCGCTGGGCAGCAAGGCCGCTATGGAAGCGCTGCTGTCGATGGAGGCTATTCGTTGTTGCTACGAGGCTGTTGAAGAGAAGGCCGTAGTTGAAGAGCCCGTTGAAGGAGGGTTGTTGGCCGAGAAGCTACAGATCTAACTTCTCTCCCTCACACTCCCTAGAATCAAGCTAGAGCATATCTTTCTCTCAATAAACTCAGAAACTATCTCATGGGCTCTCTCTCTCAACTCAAGAAACACTCAAAGGAAGGAACTAAAATCTCTCAAGAATGAACTCAAAGAAAGAAGAATGGACAGAAATTTCTTCTCAATGACGGAAATTTCTCTCAACGGAAGTGAAGGGAAAGATCTCACAATCACTCAAGAGAACTCTCAATCTCACAATCTCTCTCACACTCTCAAGAAACTCAATGTCTCAACGGAAGACAAGGGAGCTCTGATACCATGACAAAATATGAAGAGGGTAGAGGAGAAGAGTGGAGATGAGGAGAGAGGGCACAGCTAGAGAGCACACCACAAATGACTAACTGTACACTAGAATTAGTTGAAAAAATAGAATATATACAAACCCTTTTAGGGTTAGGGTTAGGGAAGCTAACCCTTTCCTTTATAGCACTCTATAAGGTTAGTGCTATGCACATATGATCACGTGATGGTGCTATGCACACATGATCACATGATGTTGAGCGTGAACTCTCAACATACCACAAAAACTCTCCATCCAAAAATTTAAAAAACATTCTAATTAGAATAGAACAAGGCAAAACTATTCAATTCCATTCAATTATACCTTGAGCTAATTGTAGGGAATAATAATGTTTAGGATCCCAAATAATGGACATGATTCCTTTCTTCTTGATTGTATACCAATAGCAATAACTATAGACTTAATGGGTCAAGAAATCCAAAATGGCTATGGAGCTTTAGGCTTGGTTGAGAAAACTTTCTAGATTCGTAGATGAGCATCCATGCAAGATCTTGCAATTTCATGACCCCAATGAGCCAACCTCATTAGCCAATGGTGTGTCCAAGGTAGCCTCCAAACTAAGATTATATAGTTGTTTGCACAAAAAGAAACATCTCCAGTGAAGCATCTTTAAAAATTATAGTTTTTTTCGAAGATTTAAAATGACCACATATCTAATTTTGAGATGAGCTGACTCACTTGAAAGTTTTGTTGTGAATGATAAGTCTAAAGTTTCATTGGTTTTGCTATGGAGATACTCTTTCATTCGAGGAGTATAAAATTTACCACGTTTAATTTTGCTTGGAAGATACTCTTCATTAGAGGAGTCTAAAATTTACCACATGTTTAGTTTTGCAATATGAAGATACTCTTCATTGGAGGAGTCTAAAGTTTACCACATGTTACGTTTTGCTATGGAGATACTCTTCACTAAAGGAGTCTCACCTGAAAATCCTCTCTTCATTGGAGGAGTCTAAAATTTACCACGTTAAGTTTTGCTATGAATAAGCCACCTCGAAGCATGTTTTTTGACCCTTATGCATGATAGGTGGTGGGATGATGCATCCCTAACCATGCAAACCATATTCGATCGGCACGATAGTTTGCACGTGTCTTAAAGTGGTTGAAATTGAGATGTGTGCAAAGAATCATTCCCATTAGATACTCACACTTTTGAATAAGACACCCCAAAACGTATTTTTTAACCCTTTTGCATGATGGGTAATGAGAAACATGGTATAATGGGTCCCTGACCATGCAAACCATATTCAATGGAATGATACTTTGCACAAACCTTGAGTTATGTTACATGGAGGTGCGTGCAAATTATTATGCCCATCCAAGATTTGCATGTTCGAATAGGGAGCCCCAAAGCAAGTTTTTTTACTCTTGTGCATGATGGGTGGTGAAAAACATGGTATAATGGATCCCCAATCATGCAAACCATATCCAATGGGCATGATACTTTGCACATTCCTTAGGGTAGGATACATGGAGTCCCGTGAAAAGTATCTCGCCCATCAAAGACTTACACATTCAAATAAGCCACCTTGAAGCATGTTCTTTCACCGTTGTGCATGATGGGTGGTGAAAAACATGGTATAATGCATCCCCAATCATGCAAACCATATCTGATGGGCATGATACTTTGCACATTCCTTAGGGTAGGATACATGGAGTCCCGTGAAAAGTATCATGCGCATTAGAGACTTACACATTCAAATAAGCCACCCTGAAGCATGTTCGTTCACCATTGTGCATGATGGATGGTGGAAAACGTGGTATGATGTGTTCCTGACCATGCAAACCATATCCAATGGAAAAATAGTTTTCATGCACTTTAAGATAGGTAACATGGAGGATTTTGAAAGTTTTATGCCCATCGAAAACTTGCATGTTTGATTAAGACATCTCAATTCGTATTTTTAACCGTTGTGCATGATGGGTGGTGAGAAACATGGTATAATTCTAGACCATGCAGACCATATTCGATGGGCACGATAACTTGAATGGACTTAAGGTGGATGTGAATGATGGATGTGTAAAGTATCATGCCCATCGGAGACTTGTACATTTGAATAGGGCATTTCGATGTGTGTTTTTTTACCATTGTGCATGATGGGTCGTGAAAAAATGGTATAATGCATTCTGAACCATGAAAACCATATCTGATGGAAACTATACTTTGTGAAGGACTTAATATGGGTGAAAATGAGATTCATGCAACGTGTCATGCCCATCGTAGACTCACACGTTTGAATAAGCTGCCCCAAATCGTGTTTTTTTACCCTTGTGTATAATACTTGGTGAAAAACATGGTACAATGTGTCCTTGACCATCCAAACCATATCCAATGGATACTTTGCATGCACCTTAAGGTATGTGACATAGAGGTGAGTGCGAATTATTTTTCCCATCAGAGACTCACATGTTCTGTGTAGTCTCAACGGTGACTCATGTGTCATGGGGATCTTGAAGGAATGCCGATGGAGCCTCCACCCCAGACTACTCCTTGTGAGAGAAATGCAAGGCATAAGCTATATGCATGTGTCACTCAAGCGGCTCCCGGATTGTTGCAATGTGTTTCCACAAGAGAAAGAGGGAAGGGGGAGAAGGGAGAATAGAGGGGAGAAGGGAGGGAGAAGGAGAAGGGAAGAGGAGAGTGAAGGGGGATGGAGTGGCAAACACAAAGGCACTACAAGGGAAACAAGAGAGCACCCAAGGACACTCTTGGAAGAGAAGAGGGAGCTTGTATTCCAAACTTGTGCATACAACAATGAAGACCAAAGTCAACAACTTGGCCTTTTATACATGTCACCTTTTGAAGGAAGGGCCAACCCTAATCTCTTTATACCACTCTCCCTTCTCGTTCTTTTACCATTCTCTTGAGCCCATCTAGCTCCAAGGCACAATCCTAGCTCTATGAACTTGCCACTATCCATTAAATCACATCACTAACCAATGGTGGCATATTGTTAACCAATCAGTTAACATGCCCCCTTCCTAACCTTGATCCAATGCTCTGGATCATGCAACATGGATGGTTATTGGAGTTTTGTCAATGAAGATAATGAAAAGTAGTCTTTCGTGTGTATTGGGCTGAATCTCCTTTTGGTCCATTGCTAGTAGAGGGATGTAGTGGCTCCTTGTTATGGAATGTTTGCTGGAACTATGGATGAGTGATTCTTCTGGAACTAGCACCTCAGGGTTTGAGTAAGCTGAGTTGAGTACTTATGATGATTCAAAGAAGGAATAAGAGAAAATATAAGGGGTAAGTTATTAGGAAGAAGGTGTTAGTAGGGATTGATGTAAGATCCTAGTGGTGTTAGTGTTAGCAGAGTAAGTAAAGTGTATTCTCATGCTCCTCTTAAGTCCCATATTTTATTTGAGTGGCACTTCTAATGGATTCTCATTAGAGTACGTCTTTATCATGCGATGTTTGAACATCCAGAGTTGTGCATCACATTTTGTCTTGCTTCTCTACATTGAATTTCCTTTAAAATCTATTTCATTGAGGGCTTTTCTTGGAAGTATTTGAGCCCAATAAGGCTGTGGCACCATCTAGAGCTTTGTTTGTCTGAGTAATCAAATCAAGAGGAGTCTGATAATACACCATACAAACCCCTAAAATGAGGACTATGGCTAAAGAGGTTTATACAAGGGGGATTCTAGGAAAGGCTTCTAAGCTAGAACTAAAAAGAAAAGAAAAATAAATAAAAGATGATGAGTAGAAGTTAGATAGTTAATGGTGATGTTAGTAAAGGAATGTGAAAAAAGCTTTGAGGGTCACAAGAAACTCATCCAAACCCAAATTGGTGTAATCACCTTTACCCTAGAATTGAATGCATCCTTGAGAGTTGCTTGTAGAGAACCACTTGTCATTCCATGTGTGGACTCAAATGCAAGACCCTAATGACTTAGGCATAAGTCCATGCCTTGTTCTATGTTGGCTTTGCTGATGGGATTTGTCATTGATGCTGATCAGTGTATTGATGTTCCCTAGTATTTGTAGCTCCTCTTGACCAAGGAGCCCTTGGGCTAATGTAGTTGTGATTTGCTGAGTGTGCTGTGCTGAGGACCTGAAGAGGACTGACCGCCAATTTTCACCTAGGACTTCCACATGTGAGCAGAGAGGTAGGACTTCCACATGTGATAACTTTATTGCTCGGTATGGACACACCTAGACCTAGCACTTGGAAACTGAGTTCCTATTCACCTAAATGACCTTAGTACCTATGAGTACATCAGAAGGTGAGTGCAGTGACATATTGACCAATTGTGACCCAAACCTAGCAAGAACATCATTTTGTAGACCTCCATAGGGATATGAATTGTATAGCTATTCGGGACCTCATGTAAGTCTGATAATCCCTTCAAAGGAGAGTCACTAAGACATCACTGGATATCTTTGTTGGCGAGTTGTTGTCATCTTGTTGGCAACAATGTTGAGATCCTTGATTGGAGCAGCAGCAGGTCCTTGTGGAGCTACTCCATTTTTAGGAGCAGGTTCTTTTGGATCTACTGTTGGCATGTTTCTTGTTGTCAATGTTGCACCATTGAACATTGCGATCTCCCACATGTACCACTTATATGATACTCATTGTAATAAAGTGACATATGTCCTATGTATCAAATGTGAGTAGGATCACAATGTCTCAGAGATCTTTTGCTTTTGTTGAGCCCAATTTTCGGCTAAGAAAGTTGTCAAGGATGAAGATAATTCATTGTTCACATTGGAAGGTTCTTGTGGGACTTCCATTGTGATCGGCATTACTTGCGTGGCCGATTCTTGCATAGATACCCCAACGATAGATGCCAAATTTCTCAGTAAGGAAGGTTCTTGTGTGGCTCCCACTGTGGATTCAGCTTTTGTCTTGGTAGATTCTTGTGTTACTGTCTCTTTTTTTAAGACAGGTTCTTGAGTTATTGCCAGTTTTCTTGAAAATGATGCAATAAATTGACATGCCTTTGCGAGGATTTTGAGGATCAAGTGTTTATCTCATGTCTTAGATGAATTGTATCAGCACTCTTGCTTGCCTTGAGCCTTTGCTCACATTCCTCTTGGCACTTGCTTACCAATTTATGCACCTCGGTGAGACATTACTTCCCCACCCATGGGTTGGGATATTCATCGTGACCCTTAGGTGTTGTGGCTTGGGCTGAAGCCCTTATTGTTCCTTCATTTGCCTCATGTAGGTGCTTGTCACCAGAGGAAGATGATGTTGCTAGGGAGGCAGTGTCTTCATCCGACCCATCTTGGATGATGACCTTATTTTGTCCCTTCCCAATCTTTGTTGCACCCTTGATGTTTACTCGTTCTGATTTAGTTGCCTCTCTTTATTAAGGGTTTTAGCTTGCAACCTCATTAGATTACATTCAAGGATAGTGATGACACTTGGTCTCTCTCAATGCTTAACAAGTTAAGGCTTGAGGACTTACATGGCCTTCTCATCGAGAAATCCTTAAAAAGATGGTCCATACCACACCCAGTGCATAATCGCGATGGTGTAATAGATGCTGGTGCACATGTGACTGGCTGATTTGTTGCTCCCTTGATGGGACACTCATTGGATCGGTGGGGCCCTTGACATATAGGGCATTGAATGGATTGTGTCTTGTCCAAGTTGTTCATATATCCCATTTTTTGAGGAATCGGTGCCGTTTGGTAGATTGGAATGTATTGATAATCTTGTATAATGTAGTGACTTATATTGTTGGACCGATTTGCATTGTCACCATTATGGGAATAGTTGTTTCCACTAAAGGTAGATTTTGGATCTCCCCAATCACTAGGTAGCTCTTCCACCAATACTTGATTTAGGGGAGTAATTCGTGGTGGTGGTGGTGGTGGTTGAGGTCTAAGTATTGGTGGGGGTAATGGAATATTTTGAGCCCTAAATTTCCCTTGATTAGCTGCTTGTATTGCCAATTGTGCCTGATTGGATGTATTAGGCAATGGTATATGTGGCCTCTATCGATAAATGGGTTAGGGAATCACCCTAGGATAATGATATTGGGATGTGTCATGATTTCCTTCACGAACACAATGGGCATAGTAGAGTGCTGGCCTAGCTCTAAGATGAGGGCATTCCTTAGTGGGATGATTTCCATTGCATACCCCACACCATATGTTATCTCTTTGTGGAAATATGTGGGGGTTGCTAGAGGCATCTTTTGGTTTTGCTATCTTCCATCGTTGGCTCACTTGTTTAATAGATCTATGGCCAACTCTTCCATGTTGAGCACCTTGGGTGTCACTCTTGCATCTCTCGTACTTCTACGGTTGAAGCCTTTATCATCTGGGACATATCAAAGGAACCCAAGGATTTATCCTCTTGGGGCTTCTCCCTCATGTTATCCCCTAAGCATATCGTCGTCTTGCTGCATAGCTCAAATGATGTGAGATTCATAGCAAACAGATGATCATGCACCTTAGCATCTCGTAGCCCTATGAGGAGGCGTGGTAGAAACTATACATCACTCATCCTCTCGTGGGCTCACATCATGAGTTCATATGTTTAATCCTGGCAATGTAGTCTCTTAAGGACTCAGTGTCCTTCTACTTCACATCATAAAGCTGGTTAAGCGAGCTCCACTTGGGACCACTGGGGGCAAACCCCACAATGAAAGATCTATGTAATGTGTCCCACTTTATTTTCTTCTCAGGGTTTAAGGCTCTAAACCATTGTCCCAGCCTTGCCATCAAGACTCAAGCTAAAAGCCTTGACCTTGTCTAGATCCCCAATATCACCAAAGGTCTCATAGATTTGTTCAAATCTCTCAACATGGGAGAGTGGGTCTCCTTCTACAAACGTGGTGATTAGCTTGGAGATTGTGATAGGCTTGTCCCTTGAGGGGTTGGTATCCCTTCCTAGAAACATTGGTGTTGGAGAGGCGGCCCCTCTTCCTAGTGCCGCTTGCACTAGGATTCTCATAGCTTCGTCTGTAAGGACCGTTTGCGATACAGGAGGAGGTTGTGGAATGGTGGGCCCTGTCCTATACATTGGTGGTCCTGATGAAGGGTTCCATGGATTTGATGGCATGAGGTTGGGATGGGAGGATCCAGGCCCACTAGGCATTTGCATTGTGACTTGGGTTGGGTTGGGCCTAACAGGTTGTGGACTGGAGGTCCTCTAGGGAGTGATATGTTCCCTGCAAGCATAGGCCTATAAGGGGCACTTGTTGGGTAGGGAATATCTCCCATGCTTTGTTACCAAGAAGGCATCATAGGGGCTTCTAATGTAGAGGGTATTAATTGTGGGCCTTTAAGGTTACTCCTTTGCCCCCTTTGCTCTAGCATTTGGGACCCTTGGGAGAATGTGGGTCCAAATCCATCCCCATAGGATTCCCTATCATCAAAGAATTCGTACAATGGGCGTTGATTGCCATTAGGTATTGTGGGACTTGGCTCTTTGAGTATTACTTCTGATATTGGTGGTTAGGTCGGCACTTGAGGCTCTTCTTGTGCTCTAGTCTATCGAGCAAATGGGTTCAAGAGTTCAGCTAGGTCTATCAATCCAAACCTTCCCATGATGTTGGAAAAGGTTTCGCTTAATCTAGTGGTTCTTGCAATGAGTGAGAAGTGACTTTTGAGCTTGCTGACCCTAAGGATGCCAAGCTAGGTATGTAGGTAGACAAGATGGTATTTGAGGCACTATCTTTAGGCTCAAGGTGAGGTTGTAGGACTCTTCCTCATCTCAAGATCATGTGTTCATTGGCACAGTTGAGGCCCCAATTCTAAATTGAATCCGCCTCGACGCGGGGTCAAGGGGCAATAGCCCCTTGTGGCAAAATGGGGTATATCTCAATGCAATTCGCATGCAAATTTTATCATTTCTTGATGCTCTAGGTCCCAAATTTTATGTGCTTTTTCTTAACTTTTGTGTTCCTAGAGCTATCCCTACGGACATGGGGATAGAGCTAAGGCAACGATCCATGGGGATAGGGCTATAGCGACGACCCATGGGGATAGAGCTATGGCGCGATGACTCATGGGGATAGAGGTATGGCAATGACCTGTGGGGATAGCAAGTCGGCAGAATACAGTTAAGGCAATGACCGGCAGGATAGAGCTAAAGCAACGAGTCAACACATGTTTGACCCACAAGATAGAGCTAAAGCAACAACTCGTGGGGATAGAGCTAAGGTAATGACTGGCGGGATAGCCTTATGGCATCAAGTCAATGCATGTTTGACTAGAGGGATACAATAATTAATTAGGGCGGTGGAGTTAGGTACTGACATGTGTCAAGTCATGGGGATAGGACTAAGCTGACAAGCCAATGCAAGTTTGACCAGCGGGATACAGCTAAGGCGACGGGTTGTGGGGATAGCGCTAAGGTGACGGGTCGTGGGGATACAACTAAGGTGATGGGTCAGGGGGAAGAGGAGAGTGAAGGGGGATGGAGTGGCAAATACAAAGGCACTACAAGGGAAACAAAAGGACACCCAAAGACACTCTTGGAAGAGAAGAGGGAGCCTGTATTCCAAACTTGTGCATACAACAATGAAGACCAAAGTCAACAACTTTGCCTTTTATACATGTCACCTTTTGAAGGGAGGGCCAAGCCTAATCTCTTTATACCACTCTCCCTTCTCATTCTTTTACAGTCCTCTTGGGACCATCTAGCTCCAAGGCACAATCCTAGCTCTATGAACTTGCCACTTTCCATCAGATCACATCACTAACCAGTGGTGGCATATTGTTAACCAATCAGCTAACACGTTCGAGTAAACCACCCCGAAGCATCCTTTTTAACCCTTATGCATGATAGTGAAAAACATTGTATAATGTGTCCCTGAAAATGCAAACCATATCCTATGGTTATGATACTTTACACACAGCTTAAGGTAGGTGCAATAGAGGCACATGCAAAGTATTGTGTCCATTGGAGACTCACACATTGGAATAAGCCACCCCGAAGCATGTTTTTTGACCCTTCTACATGATGGGTGGTGAGAAACATGGTATAATGCATCCCCAACCATGTAAACCATATCCGATGGGAATGATACTTTGCATGCACCTTAGTGTAGGTGACATGGAGGTGACTCAAAGTGTTGTGCCCATCGAAGACTCACACATTAGAATAATCCACCTCAAAGTGTGTTTTTTGATCGTTGTGCATGACAGGTGGTGAAAAACATTGTATGATGTGACCCTGACCATGCAAACCATATCTGATGGGCACAATAATTTGTGCACACTTTAAAATGACATGGAGTTGCATGCAAAGTATCATGCCCATCAAAGACTCACACATTCGAATAAGACACCCCGACAGATGTTTTTTGACCGTTGTGCATTACATGTTCTGAAAAACATGATATAATGCATCCCAGACCATGCAAACCATACTTGATAGGTTATATAATTAGAATAGGACTTAAGTTATGTGACATGGAAAACATGTTGTTAAGGAAGCAGAATGTTCTTTCCGCAGATTGAATAATTTTTATAACCTATATACACCCTATCCCTTATATACGAAAATTTTCACTTTTTGAGTTAAAAACCCCTTATATATGTATATTTTCTGAAACTCCATAAAAGTGTAAAGCCCCGTCCATAGATCGCACGTGCTATCTTACATATTCTTAGTCGCCCCCCTGGGAGAAAAATAACTAAGCTAGTTTAGGACAATCACAATTTCAACCACCAAGCTAGTGTCTGAACTCGCACATCTAAATAATGCACCCCAAAGCTTGTTTTTTGACCTTTGTGAATGACAACTAGTGAAAAACATGGTATAATGCATCCCAAACCATGCAAACCATATATGATGGGTATGATACTTTGGAAAAGCCTTAGGATAGGTGACATGGAGGTGCATGCAAAGTATCGTGCCCATCAAAGACTCGCACGTTTGAATAAGCCACCATGAACTGTGTTTTTTTATCATTGTGTATGACAGGTGGTAAAAACATGGTATAATGTGCCCCCAACCATGCAAACCATATCTGAGGTCACAAAACTTTGCACAGGTATTAAGGTATGTGACATGGAGATGTGTGCAAAGTGTCATACTTATCAAAGACTCACATGTTCGAATAAGGCACCCCTAAGCGTGTTTTTTGACTCGGTTGGTGAAAAACATGGTTTAATGCGTCCCCAACCATGCAAACCATATCAAAATAGAATAGAGAACATGCAACATTTTACCTCTACTGGCCATGAAACCACCATGGATGAGCCATGGTTCCCATCATCTATAAACTATAGCATCATCCACAACACTATTGTTCCATTAAGGTGGAATGGGACCCCTATTACAAGTCATAGCTAGGATACCAAAATATTTACATGATATCCTTGAACAAAAATTCAAGAAGGACTTTGGGTGGAAGTATCTTCATGCCTTAGCTTTAGCATACTTGGTTGCATAATATATGGCAACTAAGTGGCAACTAAAATGTACTTGTTTTGTGCATGACATCTCTCTCTCTCTCCCTCCCTCTCTCTCTCTCTCTCTCTCTCTCTCTCTCTCTCTCTCTCTCTCTCCCTCCTAACCTTGGAAGGAGGTAGGATGGGTATAACTGCTATTGTTGAGCGACCCTGTCTTCTCATTAAGCCTCATTGAGTTTTGTTACTTGGAACATCAATACATGGATGATTTTTTCACGTTAGTTTCTTTAAGTAGCGAAACTTTTATATTGGTGTCGAAAGTTTGTATGCCCTAATAAAAATTAATATTTGAAACATTCGCTAGGATTTGAAACTTTTATGTGAAAAATTTTAAAGTTTCGCCAGGATTTACATCTTTTACTTCAATATTCAAAAGAAAATATACAAAAATGTACTACATTCCATCAATATTGTGAAACTAAAAAAACTAGCCTGATAAACTTTTTCTAGGATATTATATTAATATATAAGTATAGCTTTGATAAAAACATCATTGCATCAATCTCACCCACAGAGTTAACGCTCATCTCCAATTCTACATCTTGGGAAAATTGGTCTCTAGTTCCAAATCACAAGGGTTGCTACTAATAAAGATCCTTCCTGGGTTGTTCACTACCTTCATCTTAGTGTCTTAAGTCTAGATGGCCATCATCTTGGTTTCCCAATCATGCATGGCCATTTACATTTTACACATAGCCGGAATAGTAGTAATAGGGGGTATGCATTTTCTTCCATGGCTATTACAATGAGATTGACTTTGTAACATAGCCAACCCGCATTGATGCACACATGTTGAAGGATTCCGTTGGGTCAACTAAGAATTGGTCCAACATCCTTAACCAAAAGGCTAGAGTATGGTTTCATCTACCTCAATCAAAGCTTCTTTACTAGCTTCTCAAAGATAACATTGGGGCCAACTATAATAGATGCTCAATGTTTAGACCTCTTCCCATGCTTATTTTGCTATCTTGTTTCTACACACTATTTCATTGTCCTATGCTAGAAGATTGTTCTTGCATGGGGTCCGTGGTTGATGTCTGCCAATCAAGATAGCTATGATTAGACCTCCTCATGGGATACAAATGCCTAATATTGTCATATGTTAGAGAGGAGACTAGAATGAGCAGTGAAGGTACCTATTGTGGAGATAGGGATGCAGCGGTTTTCTCTGACGCATATGCTCTCTTCTAGTAGGGTCAAAACCCTTACTAACAAACAATTTTGAGCACGACTTGCTAGTAGGATCAATAGCCCTACTCTCAATCAGTTTTGAGCTTGACCTTTTGCCAAGAATGACACCCATAACCTAGTACGTTCTCAACATGTCCTTTTAGTAGGTCTGGCATCCCCATTAGGAGGAAGGGCATACTAGCCTCCCCTTATAGTGTGGGTGGCTCTAAGAGTCCCATGTTTCCATATGGTGTGGATTGTATGAGCTGCATCATTGAGAATGAGAGGCGCTCTTGGGTAATCATATGCACATGCTAGCTTATGCAAGTAGTCTTTGACAAATGCATCATGAGCGATTGGCATCACCAACCCCTCAAAGAAAAAAAGACCATGCTAGATGAGCCACATAGGGATTTCCCAAGTCCTCATGAGAATCTATAGTTTGACTATACATACATGCTTGAACACATGAAGAGAGTTATGATGAGCCACTAGATTGGTGAATGGAACACAGGTAAGAAAGAGTTGCAAGAGGATCTCCACAAATTCAAGTATAAAAATAAGAAGCAACAAGGGTCTGACAAGAGAAGATGGGAAATTCTCATCTTGTGAGGCAAGGAAAAATTTAGAGTGTACTCTATAAGTATCCTTGAATTAAACCTTTTGTTTCTTCTTATATGATGTTTGGTGTTCTTGTAGCTCTTGCTAATTGATCTCCTTCTTATTGATTGCATATCTCCATTGTTGGACATGATCCAAACCAGGACATGTATATGTATTCCTTCTAGCACAACTCACAAAAACTATTTGACCTTCTCAAGTGACAAGGAGTACAGCCCATTGTTGGAGTTTTTGCTTTGTATCCCACTTTCGAGGGTTAAGAACTGATAGAATATAGATGTTGTTTTTAGCATTTTAGCTAACATAATGTTGATAGCCAACTAAAATATTGAGGATGTAAGTACATAAATGACCAATGTTAATGCTAACATACTTTAAAGCGATTCCAATATTGATAGTATACCATAGATTTACCCTTTGGAAAAAATTCAATACTTCACACATCCCATTAGAATATGCATTAAAAAAGGGTTAATGTCTTGTAATGGTTATATTTTTAAAGGGCAAGAAAAGAAAGGATCCAAACATTAAAAACCTTGTATGGATTGCAATAGGTACAACGGCCATAGAATTCTAAGATCTACAATCATTTATTTTTATCCTTTATACTCACATTTTCAGCTCTAGTTTGAGAAAATAGCAAAAGACATTGTTCTTGTTATGCTCAACCTTCAAAATTTGATCATTGTAAGGTCTAATCTTTGATCTAAAGATGTAGGACACCTCCCTTACTTTCTTAGCATAGTAGTATGGAGAGATGAACATGGCATTGTCTTAGATAACGAAAGTACACCATAAAGTCTTGAAGCAAGATCACTCGCGTCACTACAGCTAACTCTTAGCTTTTAGGGATTTACATATCAGATTGTTAGTTTATGAAAATATTTCTTGGCATAGATCTATACTATAGTATTTACAACTTATTGGAAGCTTGAATTACTTGATAATCACAAGGCCATATACTTCTTATGCAATCAGGTTTCTATGTATTTATATGTGAAATCCCAAGAAAACACATCTTCAAGTAGACATTGAGTCCTCGGATACTTGAAAGGCACATGGATTATGGTTTGGGTTATGATTTAAAATATGATATCATATTTTTGTTTCTTTGGATGCACTAATGCCAATTGGGCAAGAAGGCTCGATGATGAAAGATGCAGTACCGGTTATGCATTCACCCTTATAGTTATGTCAAAGTAAAAGCAACCACTTATGACCTCATCTTCAACAAAAAGCCAATACTAGGTTCTACTAATGGTGGATATGAAGAAATTTGGTTCAAACTACTTCTTATAAAAAAGTGAAACTCTTTTAAGAGATCCTTTTTTATTGCAAATTCATCACTCTTATGCATATATTAGTCAACTATATAAATCATTTTCCTCATTTAAAAAAATAAATAAATATTGTAAAGCGTGCTTTTAAGTACCATTTACTTATCCACCCACTGCAAGTATACTATAAAAGTGCTATACAGTACCTTTACTTATCTGCTACAATTGAAGACACAAATTCATACATAGGGTAAATTGTGCAATAGGGCATATCCCAAGGGTGACTTGTGGTTCAATTGACCTAACCCTTATGAGTACATGCATATAATTCATTTTACTACATTAATCTATAGTGCTTGGTTAGTCGTGTTTGGTGTGTGCACACCTCTCATGTCATGAACTCCTTCTCACACGAGAGGGAGAGAGAGAGAGAGAGAGAGAGAGAGAGAGAGAGAGAGAGAGAGAGATGCAATGGAAATCTTTCAAAAAGTAGGGGTAAGCCTAATACTTAGACCTTTCATGTTCTATACTTCAAAAAGTAGGGGTAAGCATAATACTTAAACCTTTCAAAAAGTAGGGGTAAGCCAATACTTAAACCTTTCATGTTCTATACTCAAAGCATTAGAAGGTGTATTTATATCCTACATGGAGGACTTATGATAATCTAAATTTGTACTTTTATATATAAATAAGCTAGATAATGCTTGTTTAATGGATCTTAAAGTGTATAATTTTTTAATGGAGGGTTGGGTTAGGTAAGAAAATGAGGGTGGTCTAATCTATTACTACCTTTTTCTCTCTCTTTTAGGGAATCACAAGAATTGTGAAGTAAGTGGGTGTTTGTCTTATATACATTTGCACATTACCTTTTTATTATTCTTCTTTCTATCACCTTCACTCTAAACAATCATGAGAATTTGAGCAAACGAAGATTCTTCTTGCATGTAATTGAGAGGAGCTATAGAAAGTTGATTATTAATAAGTTGTTATATAACATAAACATCTATTAATTTGATAGACATATTACATAAAATTCATCTTGACTTTGTAGCATGTGAAAGGGTGAAATGACTACTACTACTATTAGAAGACCTATATAAAATCCACGATAATCAAGGTACTTATTTGTATACATCATAAAATACATGACTATGTTGATATAATATGTTTACATGATTATAGGGATCCAAGACTTGAAAATTTGTTTTATTGAATAATTTTAGACACTTAGGGCTTGGAAAAATATATCTTATGTAAAGGTCTATTCAGCTAGAGAAGTCAATAGAGTTGCTTATGAGTTGTATTGATGTCATGACATTAACTCTTGCATGTTAAAATAATTTACCTTTGTGAATTATGAACATTATATTATCAACTCCCATTCTAGAGTCATTGAATTTATTAATGACAAACAAAAGAGTGGACACTTATTCTCCTCAAACTCAAATTGTGGAGGAAGACACATGTTTCATGGGATGTACGTTAAGGTTAAATGAAAGAGAAATCTAACATTAACTATGCATGACATGTAAAAGAATTTCGCATGTGTTTAAGAGGAAGTGAGCCCGTACAATGTAAGGTTGAATGAAAGGAAAATCCAACAATAACTATGCATGGTGTGTAAAACTATTTCACGTGTATTATAAGACGAAGTGAGCTTGTACAAGGTAATGCCATAACTTCACACAATTACCTTCATATAATATGAGCTAAATTCATGCTATTATGAAGTTATTGATTTTTCGTTAAGGTTGAACAAAAGAAAAATATGACGTTAACTATTTATGACATGTACAAGTATTTTGCATGTGTTACAAGAGGAAGTGGGCTTGTACAAGGTTATGTCATAAGTTCACACAAATATGACCTAAATTTATGCTATTATGAAGTTATTGATGATTCCTATGGATTTTGTAATATGGCTGACATTATGTTGAGTAATACATGGCAATCTCTCCAAATCCCTTTGAAGGAGTACTTCCTAGAATTTTCATGTTTTATTTATGCTTCTTAAGTTACTGTGTGTTCAACAATCTAGATGCAACATGAATTTGATTTCAACAATGTATTGGCATGACCTATTTAGACAAATATATAAAATGCAAAGCTCATGCAAAGTATGCTCATCATGAAAGAAGTCTATATAGTATGATATTCTTGAAAGTGACCATTTGCATATGGGTAGGAATTGCCATAGCCTTATTAGCTATACCCAATAGTGCAAAACCATCCTCTTCTCCTTTTTTGTGTGAATAAGTGATGAATGGTAAATATAACATACATATAAGGTGATCATCTGCATGCAAAAATTCTCTACCTTCAAAAGGCTACAAATGGTTTAAAAGTCCCTTAAAGAATTGTCACCTTAGCACCATCAAAATTGTGCAAAATGTATCAATGGGTGATATGATACATGTTCAAAGTCTCTTTGACTTAATATCGAATGTTGTGCATTTTTGTTAGATGTGAACATCAAATAGCTTTCATGGGAGAGTAGTAGGCATAGTTAGCACACTTTTGTTCTCAACTATTGTCTCTCCTAATTCCACTATTAGTGTGCTCATCTACACTACCCTTAACTTCTTGTAAAGGCCCATGATTTCAAAGCAACCAATTCCCTTAACTATCCTAAGGAAAGGACTATTTTGGACGAACAAGGGGATGTGGAGAGAATGGCATGTGAAATGTGTATATATTTAATTTGCTCCTTGTGTTGGTAGGAATGATCTTGTGGGTGTGGGTGTCCACGTTTGCACAAGCATGGCTAGTGGTAAGGAGGTCAACTTGCTACTTAACCTTAACCTTGGACAGTTAGGACATGACATACCTTTGCTACAGTTAGGGTAACCTTATGGTGAATGAGACACCTAGGACACCCTATGCCTATAAGTGTCTCATTTGGGGTATTCTTGGAAGTGGAGCCTCTTGAGAAGATGCAGCTAGGGGGGGGAGCCATAGCTAGAAGTTTGCAAGCTGAATAAAAGTAGTAGAAGACAACAACAACGATAATAATTTCCATGAGAAATCTGCATGTCTCCTCATTCGTCCACTTCACCCCTCCTTTTTTAACTTATTATTATTTTTTAATTCTAAAATTTAAATTATTTAGGTTAGCCCTACGTGGAGGAGAGTATGTCTTTTTTCCTCGCCCTCACGCACCCATTGCCCACTTCAAGGGACACGTCTGCCATATCCTACGTAGAAAGGCTTGAAAATAGGTGTCATCCATAGGATTGGAACACAACTTTGGTAGGCAGGCGCTCTACAACTTGAGCTGATAGTGGAGAGTTGGATTCTCTTTTTTAAATATTAATTTATTTTATGCTATCCAAGTCGAGAAGATATCAAAGAGAGAGAAAGGCTATGAGAGATGAGCGTCATGAGAAGAGTGTCACCGTAGCCAAAAGTTTGCGAGCTCACTAGAAACACATGAAGAAGACGAAGATGACACATAATGAATAATTTCTACATAACTCCCAAACATCCAAATGTCTTTCCTGATTTCCATTTCACACATCCCTTTTGCATTGCCTTCTTAGAGGGAGTGCTATAATGGAGAGTTCAATTCTCCTTTTGTGAATTTCCACTTGTTAAGTTGTTTGAAAAATGAGGTTAATCTAGCTACATTATATGTTTCAACGAGGTTAATCTAGCTACATTATATGTTTCAAACTACCTTTTATGGACGTGATGTGAGGCTTTCAAGTTTAACTTTTAATAGCTGAAATCACTTGCGCACTCTTGTTTTTATTAGCACTAGCTCCTAGAGAGAGTGTTGCTATTAGTGGAGAGTTGGATTCACTATTGACACAAAATGTTTTCCTCAACACATACAAAAGCCTTCAAGTTGAAATTTCAAAAGGTTTTTATTGAAATTTTGTAGGTTTTAAGGAAAAATATAACTAAAATGCCTTGATATTCACAAGCTCTATTCCAAATTTTGCCATTGACCTGATGTTAATAATAAACCTCAATTTTTCATGAACACTCATTTTATTTTCCTTTTGTGAGTTGCCATTTACAATTATTTATACTTTAAATAAGGTTATTTTGGTGAAAGGTGATCCCATGCTAAATTAAAACCATAAGATCTAAATAAGACTGGGATGTGTGCTCTATATACTTAAGGTATGTATGCTTCCCAATATACAAGAAGGCACTGCCCATGCACTCTTGTTTATCATATTATCCCACCTTTTCCCAATGCCTTTGTTTTATCGGTATGCCCTCTTGGTATTCAACTCATATAAATTAAACATTTGCCCTCCTCAAACTGACTACATGTAAGAGTAAAATCAAGTTCCTCTCATCAAAGCAGTGCCTCCTTTCTAGCCTGAGTTCCCTCCAATGGGGAAGTAGGGGGCAGAGAGAGAGAGAGAGAGAGAGAGAGAGAGAGCATGCCCACATATGTTAAGGTGCATTTGTGTGTGTACCTGCGTGCATGTGTGTGCACGTATGTATGCACGTGCGTGTGTGCATGCACATGTTCATTTCACATGTAGATCATCATTTTGTAATTGTCACCATTATTCCTATATATTGACTTAAGTATCATCCATAAACCTTTTCAAAATAATGTATAACACATGCAACGGCACTTGGGAATGACTCTCTTGATCATCATCAAGAGCAATCACCTTAAGTTCTAAATGATTGATAAATGCTCATTTACCCATGAAGGAGCATTCCAATGTTCCCTCTATGCAATTGGGCACTGAACTACCTCTTAAGGAAAATGTTTTCTGCGGGCGCTCAATCCAAACTCTCCATTGTAGCACTCCCTCTCAAGGGGCGGTGCTAATAAATAAAAAATAATAATAAATAAGAAAGGATGAGAAGGAATTTTCATGGTATTTGGGAATTATAGGAAGAAATTATGTATGACGTGGATGCACTTGTCTTCATCATCTTCTTTTTCTTTCTCTACTTGTCACTTTTATTGAGCTGCGCAAGCTTCTGGCTATGGCCCCCCTCGCCACCCCTGCCCCCGCCCTCTCCCCTCCTTCCTATCTTCCCATTCCCCATGGCCTTAGAGGTTATCTGAGCCCCACTAGCATACGCAAGGAGGTCCTCTTCTCGCTCTGGTGCATCCCAACATTTGGTGATGTGGAGCAATGAGGGGGAGTTTTCAAGAAACCACATAGGAATTATTTCACTACGTCGCCGTCTTCATCGTCTTCATCATCTTCTGCATCTTCATCTACTTGTTATACTAGACCATTGAGCGTTGCAAGCTTCAGGCGGCCCCTCCTCCATCTCTTCCATTGCTTCTCAATCCCTGCCTCCTTGTTGCCATTGCTTTGTTTGACAGCGTCGTGTTCCCTTGCTCTGTCTCCCGATGGCCTCCGAGGAGGTTCTGTGAGCTCACCTGAGAGGGAGGGATGACGTGGAGAAAGGGGGAGACACGTGGAATTTCAAGGTGTGTAAGTAGGAAAAAAACTAAAATTTCGTCGTCATCATCATCTTCGTTTTGTGCGTGTTATATTATAGTGCTGAGCTTCTCAAGCTTCTGGCTATGGCGGCAGCCCCCCCCCCTGCATCTCTTCCATAGCTTCCCATTCCCTGCTTCCCTTCCCAGTCGCCATGGCTCACCTCGCAGAACATGATCATGGCCCTTCCCTTCCTTCCCTCCTCCATGACCTCTCCCTCGACCTCTCCCATTGCTTCCATCCTCCCCCCGATCTCCCCCCCACTCCCTTCCTCCTCCGCCTCCGCTCTGCCCTCCGCCTCCACTCCCCCAAGCTCCCTCACGCCCTCCGCCGCTCCTCCGCCGACATCGTCGCTTGGATGCACAAAGGCGGGCCTTGGCGCGCTTTCCTCGTCACCGCTGTGAGATCTTCTTTCCCTGCTTGGTTTTGAAGGTTGTCCTGAAAATTGACACTTTTGTAGGACGACCTGGGTGGGTTCTGGTGGTGGAATCTCATTTGGGTCGACTGCCAGCCCCTATCCTCGCTCCTCTCTCGTTTTATGTGCCCCTATCCCCTCACATCTTGTAATGCTGATAGAGATGAAGGAATTTGAGTGCAGAATCGTGATCGTTTCGTTCCAATGCTTAAGGTCTGACGAGTTTTTTGTAATATGCTTGGAACTCGACGTTTTACTCAGGTCCTTTTAATGAGTTTTTCTTCCGCTTTCTCATCAAGTGAAAGGTATCCTTGGAGTTTGTAGATAAGCTGAGCCTGAAGAGGGATATGGCTGTACTTCCTTCTAATCTGCGTTCGTTTGTGCACGAATTACTGTGCTTCATTGAGTGCCTACTCTCACGTTGTTGCTCTAACTGTACAGTTCGGTGAAATGGTTTCTGCAGTCCTGAAGTTTTGTTCGTCAAAAAGACTCTTGTTCTGTATTGTGGAATTCTGGGCAAATTCTTGGCGCTCCTGCTGTTCATTGGGCATTTTCCCTTTGCTTTCCTTATCCCAAATGTATAGAAAAGTACCAACATGCCTGTTTCTTTCTCGACTTAGTGTTGCTAGATTGTAAGCCTCACTCGCAAGATTTATGAAGTCAGCCTTTTCGGAAATTATGATTCCTAGCCTCTTAGAGTCACATTTGTTTCACACTTTCGCTGTTGAAATTATGGGGTTCGCAATCATAATGTGCACCGGAGTCTTTCATTCCTGCTAGATTTAAGTTTTGATTTTCTTTCTTACAAATCTTGCAGGTGGGAATAGTTTTGTTGCTGGCAGTTGCAGGGTTCGGAGCTTTTATGCTTTTCTTTGTAACCGCTACAGTGAATGCTGTTGCCATTGGATTCCTTGCATCTGTGGCATCAGTGGGAGCCTTTGTTGCTGTTTTCTTCACATCTCTTACGGCTATCTACATTGGAGCTCTCATAACTGCAGGCATTGCTATCTCAACAATTACCTTTTTCACCATATGTGCTGCTCTGACAGCTGCAGGTCAGTTGTTTAAAACAGTGTTGGATCCTATCTGCGGTTCCAACCCTCTTGATCATAGTGTCAACGTGTATCATTTAGGTCATGCGTCGTAGAATTACTTCATGATGTCATGTTTCGCCACTGGCTGTCTGTGCCTGCGACATCCTTTGAGGATCGGTTGTCTTTGTTAGATTGCTCAAACGGAAGACGATACATGGTCTAAAATGTTGTATTGAAAACGCAAAAACCCAAATCTGTCACTTGAATTTGAGGACTGTGGTGACGCTTAGGGGGACCACCACAAAGGAAAAACCACGAAATTGCAAAACGCCAATTTAGAATACTTTGCGGTCATCAAGCAATCAGATTTGGATATTTTACAGCTCCCCAGCATGTTCCCACAGAGAGGTTGAAACTCGTTTTACTTTTTTTGCAGGTTGGATTGTCTTTTTGTGGCTTCTTTGGCAGGGAGCAATAAAAGGGTTCGACTTTTGTAGAGGTTCTGTTCTGGTGACAGTATCTGCTCTTACAGCCGTATCCTCAAGGCCGATTGAGAAGATCCATTACTGAGCTAGCTCTCCTTGTGCTTGCAAACTTCTGTGTTACACGTTTGTCTGATCTTTCCTGCTCTGAAGCTTGTCAGAGTAGTTATGGTTTGGTGGTCATTCGGACTACTAATGCTGAAACTGTGGGTCTCCGTCTCTAGACGGATATGTGTCTGATTGTGTATCGTAATGCTGTGAAATAGAAACTGGAGTGTCTGGGTTGATGTGTTCCAATACGCCTTAAAGGCAAGTATTGAAAGTTGTATTATATTTTGGACTGTATAATCTACAACATGTTGGGTGTTCTTCTGTGTAGCTGATCGAGGCACGAGTTCACTATTTGTGTTTGATATTGGTGACTTTGCTCCTTTACTTGTTGAGAAGCTAGAGTATGTTGCATTTGTTTTAGACTCTTTATCTTATTTATGCATCTGGAAAACAAGAAAATTGTATAGAATACATTTATTGCCACAGCAGAACACCGAGTGGTGGTACTTGCAGACTAGCAAGTGACCTATTAGATCCCAGGAGGGTGACCATGAACCTATTCGCTGAGATCAGTAACTATAATTGGTGGGATGTCGGACAATGCTTGGTAAGAATGTTGTAATATTAGATCACTAATACACTCTCGAAGAAAAGTCACTAGGCAATGTTGAGGGCTTTCGAAGCAAGTAAGACCTGTAAAATGATGAATCTTGAAGCTTCTCAAAAGCTATTAGCAGCAACCCAAGTATAAGTTTCGACCATATCAATAAACACACTCATCGAGCTCATGACCATGAGCAGACTTCACGGCCTATTGTTGTCAATTTGTCAATAATCCATTCTAGGCTGATGGAAAGCAAGCATAATTTTCCATCACTGTAAGTTGGACAAAGTTAGATCGAGTGGCCAATAACTTGTATCGACTTTTTAAAATGCATATTCGGATAATTTCTCCTTAGAACTTTTTCTCTCAATTATCATGTGTTGCATTCCTAGTCACGAGGTATCAATACTTCAGAGCCATTAGAATTTGAATCAAGAGAGAGATCAAATAAATAGTGGGATAGCGAAGGTTAAATAAGGTGTGTGCCGATAGCTTCATTGTAGAAGTACATACACTTATCTAGTGTGAATGTGGACTCATCCCTTTTCTTTTCTTGAAGTCATTTGAGGCTAATGGGTGTAAAGATACTCGTGTGTCTCTAATTTGGCTGGCTGCATTTCATCAGAGATGTACAAAGTGTCTCTAAATCTCTATGCTTTTCAACATGCTGTCTTTCCTCTTCTTTAATTGAGATAGAACTCTGTCATAGTCACCCGAGCATATTGTTGTTGGTTACTCTCTCCACCGTTCTCATATGCTCTTACTTCTCTACTCAAGCTAGATTTTCTGTTAGTAACATAGCTCCAAGTCGGAGATGCGCCTTTGTAGAAAGGCTAAGAAAGAAGAGCGAGCTGACCGAAATGTCTGTTTGAGAGTTGGGGTTGATATTGTTTTGAGCAACAAAGTTGGAGCGTAGCTTAAACGATTTGCAACAATTGCCAAGGGCATCACAAAACTTGCAGCAGCAACTAACAGACATAGGACAAGAGATAAGTTAGTTTGCTGGTGCGAGGGACATATTGCATGGAAATGCAAAAGTGGAGAAGGAAAATCAAGTAATGGGAAGCAGATTCTGGACTGCCTTGAACGTCTAGCAGTTGCTTACATACGTTTTCTACTAGTGCCGGGTCGTGAGGTCGGATGCTAGTTTCCACGGTAAGGGCCAATCGTTAGTTCCGTCGTATCCTCTTGGGAATGGGCTCCATTTGTGGGATTTGCGACCGTTTGTGACAGGGGGAGGTGGCGGGGTACACATGGCATTGTGCAATTGGTGGGTTTGGTGTGCGTTAGTCCATGTGTGCGAGGCAGGGAAGCGGGAGGCAGCTAGACGTGATGCAACTTAGCGGGTGCCACAGACTTAGTGGTACCATGGCGTTGGATATCCATGCCTCTCTAAGCCGTTATATTCATTTGATCTAATGGTTGAAAATAATCGATTTGCGTGCCATCAGATTGAGATGTTATCTAATGGTTGGAAAGGGTCGATTCATGGGCACGAGTCGAGGGGCTGTTCCGTGCCTTTGTGCGCAATGCACCCTTGTTGTGGTTTTCGCATGAAGTTGAAAGATGGTGGTGGTGGTTTGAGCAATTGGGTGGAGTGACGAGCATTTTGTAAAATGGTCGATTCATTTCAGCACACATGTGCTTGATTATTGAGGGGAATGTTGGAAATGAAAACACTAAACCTCTCTCACTTAAAATATCAAACTGAGATGTTTGTCACACCAAACTAGCACTGAAATATATTAAGTAAAGCACTCAGGAATCACCACTCATCCCTCTAGGCCTTGTTGTGGTGATTTACAAGACACATTGATATGATTAGACACACAAGTTAGTACAACTGATGTGTAGTCCATAATTGCATAAAATGACACTTACACAAGACTAACTCCACACCTACACATAGAAAGTAGCCAACACATAGCTCCACCACCACAAGACTAACTCCACACCTAGATGTCGCAAAGCAGGGTCCCCTCTTGTGGAGCTCGCTAGACAACCCTCCTTGCCAGATGACTCTTTGCCTTGGATCTCTTTCCACAAGCTTGCCACGAGCTTCCTCCAATCACTTGCCGGCCACTAGCATGAAGGCGACTCTCATGTGGATCTAGAGGTCACGATCCTCTGCAAAGAGTTCGAGGGGGAGAGAAGAGACCCGACCAGAACACTACCATGTAGTTGGGTGAGTGCCACATGGCACAAGCACTTCTCCTTTCTTCAAACCTTAGAACTTTGCACCACCCCTTGGAGGTTTACAACACATAACTAACTCTAACAAACACCCCATAAACTGAGAAGGGGTTGCAAACTAAAATTGCTACTATCAAAACGAGAAAATTCCAATGCCATCACAAATTGCTACTCCTGCTAACCAAAAAGCAAATACCACTTGAAAGGCATAATCATTGTTCTTCTCCAAATCGATGACTTGAGTCTATGCAAAGGATGCTATGTGATCTTGTCGTTCTTCTTTTACCAAGAAGTCTTTATTTGAATCTTTTAGCTTCACATCAAATGTTCACTTGTAACAATATTTGTCTATGTACTTCTCTTCCACAATACGCGCAAATCATGTCTTTCTTCTTACCTTTTCCCTTAATTGCAAACGCTAGTTCACTTGTTCCTACGTTGTTGGTCTCTGCCCTCCTCTCACTTGAAAGCATGGAAACAATCTCATGAAAATCTAAAGGGTCAAAGTTCTCAACCTAAGAATTGTGACAATCTCTGAGTACTTTGGAGGTGAGCTTATAAGAAGGGATAGCTTTGGTGTCATCATCATCGACTTGAACATTCAGCCCTTGCAACTGCTTCATGATGGACATCATCTTGTTCAAATGTGTCGCAAAGGATTCTCCTTCTCCCATTTGAAGAGCAAAGAGTTCTTGCTTCAACATAATCTTCGAGTTCTTCACTTTGGAGCCAAATAAAGTCTCAAGCATAGTCCAACTTTGACGATCTGTCTTGGAGTATCCACGTGATGATATAATTCCACCCAAAGCTCGACCTAGTAGTCCTAGGGCTCTCTCGTTCTTTAGCTCCTAAGCTTGCATCTTCTCAAGTCCTTGATTATTGGAGGCTTCTTCTTTGTCCCAGCTTCAACCCCCCACCAACATTTCTCCATAAGAATCATTCACTTGTACCATTTGCATACTTTAACACAAACATTTGTTTTTACTGGTGGCATGAAGTTAGCTAAATCTACAAGAGTTAAGGGTTACTTGTCATCACTTATCTTGAGGCATGTATTTTAGAAATGTTGTAGTAGGTAGGTATTGAATTAACTCCTCATGCTCGAGATCTCATTGCTTGATCTCAAACAAGGGTGCATCAAGTAATTTCATTGATACTATAGTCTAAGGTTGCTCTATTGTCATTTTCATTAAACAATCTACTCCACAATAGTCTAATAGAGTTTATCTATATCTTTGAATCTCATTTCTTGTATAAGGAGCATCCATCTTACTAGGCATCATTATTTGATTAAACTATTGATCAGATATAGGCAATCCATCATGAGAAAGTCTAAACAAAAGATAAATGGGCTCCCAAAAGAGATAATGCATGAGACTTTTTTACTCTATAGACCATGCCTAATGCTTCCCTCTCAGTGACATTATAGTGGAATTTGGGAGATATAAGCATTACATAGTATAGTAGCTAGTCAATATTTCCCTTAGGTTGAGCTAGGATAACAACAAATCCTATTAGATATCCTGAGACACTTGGCTCTACCAGACCACAACAAGATTAAAGTCTAGTCATTGGAGAGGGGGACGTATCCTTGAACATTGTGTGATGAAAGAAACTTTCTGAGGCTGGTAATGGGAAGAAGTATCACAAAGCCCTTTCCATCCTAAGTATACCTTGGGAGTCAAGGCTTCATTTCAAAACGAACAATTATTGATCCCCTACTTGTAAGAAATGCCAATAATTTTAATTCTCATCCCCATATCTTGATTTAGCTAGCAATTCAAAGGACTTCTGTTCAAGTCCAAATCAAAGGACTTCTCTTCATGTCCAAATGATTAGTTCTCATGAAGACTTCTAGAGAAAGAACTTGGGACTGCTAATCTTGGAGTGACACTGATGTAAAATTATGAATGTTAATATTTAGTGAGCAACAGAAGTCTTGATAGGGACATGACATCCCTAGGTCTAGGAGTAACAATAATATCAATCAATAACCATTATATTCATTGAGAAAGATGAATCCTAATAGGACACAAGACATCCCTAGGTTGAAGGAACTCTTCAAAAGTGATAGGGTGATAATTTCATCAACTAAAAATCCTATCCAATTGATTGGGACCACAAAGTTAAGGATTCAATTTTAGAGCACACCTCTCACACCCCTAACCACCATCATAGAGACAAATTAGATGGGATAAGTAACCAAGAAAAGGATGGTGATAACCTTCCTCAACACTCTCAGCCTCACATCATAGCATGAAGATCCTTTTGTGGGTATATGCTTTATGGAATGATTAGCTAGCAAGGAATGCTGCAATCAAGAGTGACAACATCTTAGACCAAATACAAAACCTTACTTTGTCTCCTCTAACAAGATGAGATTTGAACAGAAGGATCAAACTTTAGAGGAGGAGGAAACCTCACAAAAGAACCTATAGATGGTATGATCAAAGTAGAGGCAAAGCATCTTACTTAGACCTTCCTAAGCATTTTAGGAACTATGAAATGGTAAAAGATATGAAGTAGTTCTAAGATGAATCAAAAGGATCTCAAAAGAAGGCCAGAATGGTGTCTATTATGGACCAACCAAAATTCAAATGATTGGTCTTTGTGAAACTAGAAATCTTGAATATGTGGTAGAAGATCTCCATAAGGAGAGAATTCAAGCATTGAAATACCTACTTATGGAATATAGATTGTTTTTTGCCTAGACCTAAAGTGCATGAAGGGATTCCTTATGAGGTCGTTTTTCATACAAATTTTAATGATAGAAGATTCCAAACATGCTCAACAAAGATCCTGCACAATGAATCCATATGATGACAGCGTGAAGCAAGAACTTGAAAATCTTATTGAAGTAGACTTTGTCTAAGATTGAGCGTATGGATTGGATATCACCTATAATTGTGGTACTCAAGAAGAATGGAAAGATGATAATTTGCATAAATATCAAGAAAGTCAATGAAGAGGGTTTTTAGATTAGACATGTATAGTTTCCAACAATGTTTTATTTTTTGCTTCAAGAAACTTCAAATAAACCTAAGGTATAGACACAAAATGGCTTTCCCATGGACTAGGCAGTGCTCCCTTACAAAGTTATAACTTTTGGCTCACAAATGCTCCAGCATATGGATTGGATATCACACCTATAATTCTGGTACTCAAGAAGTATGGAAAGATGATAACTCGCATAAAAATCTAGAAAGTCAATGCAACCATTAACAAGGATCACTATCCTCTACATTTCATAGAGCATATTTTTAGGGAGGCTTACTAGATTAGACATGGATAGTTTCCAAAAAAGGTTTTTTTTTGCTACAAGAAATTTTTAATAGACCTAGGGATGGCTTTGGCATGGGCTAGGGACTGCTCGCTTATAAAGCTATAAATTTTGGTTGACAAATGCTCTAGCTACCTACTATGCATTATTTTCAAATCGCTCCTTAGAAAGAACCTTGAGGTGCTCATTGGTTTGAGATTTGCACTCTATATGAGACATGCATGTTGAGAATTCAAAGGACGTATTGAAGAGATGCAGGCTCTATGGATTCTTGAATTCTCTCAAATGTTAGTTGACACCCATGAGTGGTCCTAGGTCACAAAATGTTCATTATGAGACCTCCATAGAAAAGTCAGAGGTTGGATTGATGGCAAAGTTTCCACCTTCTAGAAAGTACTATGAAGTACAAAAATTTATGGGGGCATGTGGGCTACTTCCAGCTTTTCATCTTACTAGGCTATTGTATGATTCCTAATTGAATTTTCATGGATTGAGGATTGTGTGAAATTACTTCAAAATCTCAAAAAGTAGTGGTAGAGCTCCAATATTGGAACCACTCAATTGAAAGGTGGATTTCCACATTTACAGACATGCCATGGCTTGGAGAGTACAATCTTGATTGTCTCAAAGCTTGACTACTCGTGTGCTTTGTTAGTCTTCTTTGCAACAACTAAACAATCGACAAAGGATCTACACGACAACCAAGCGGGAAGGATTAGCCCTGGTCTTTGTCACTAAGAAATTCAGGCATGAACTCTTAGCAAGCCACTTTAGTTTCTATATCGATCACCATGCTGTATTCTACTTGGTAAACAAGCCTGATAGTAACTCTTAGGAAGCCACTTTAGTTTCTATATTGATCACCATGCCATATTCTACTAAACAAGTTTGATAGTATAGGAAGAATGGAAGGATAGGGATATGTCAATTTTACGAGCAAAAACCTATGAGCAAGTTTATCTGAGTGTGTTTTTCAAGAGATTTATAAAATTGCATCTCTTTAGGAAACATGGTTTTAATCTTTTATTTTCAATAGAAGTAGATCCCTTAATCATAAAAATATATAGAATAGTCACTCATTCATGTTTACATAGCATAAATTTTCTTATTCATAGGCATCCTTTGTACCCCTGTTATTACCTTAAAAAAGTCTTGAAAAATAATTACTTTAAGAAATATCCCTCATAATCACTCTCAATGTTATAATATTATACATATATAATTACTTATTAAACACTTTTATATAAATATGACAAGAGCTTTCTAGTGTTTTAATAGCAAAAATAACAAGATATTTATGGATATGTTTCTAAAGAAGTTTAAATTACTATAAATAAGTATTAACTTGGGCTTATATATCACTCTTATAAAATACATGTAATATTTAATACTACATATGCAAGATTTTCCAAAATATAACCCCATAGATGTGTTCAAATGGGTTTTTAAAATCAATTTGAGTGGTTGAATGACTACTCTCATAAAATACATGTAATATTTAATACTATATATGTAATATTTTCCAAAATATAACCCCATAGATGTGTTCAAATGGTCTTTTAAATCAATTTGAGTGGTTGAATGACTATATTTGGACATTCGATGTGAAAGTTATGCCACTTTTAAAAGTGCTATCCATGGTAGTTTTGCCAAGGAAACTACCTTGGAAGACCTACTGCAAAGGGGTTTTGCTGGCAAAACTACCTTGATAGCTTGCTTTAATGAGGTTTCTTTGGAGAAACCCTTTCATGAAGCTAGGTTGAGAGAGGGTTTTCAATGTCACCCCTATTAAGTAAAAGTTGTAAGGAGGATCATAAGAGAATTTTCATAAAGAAGCGTATTCTACATGTGGGTTTCTTCAAAAGCTATCCCATTGTGTTACTCACCATTCCCAAAGATTCATGTAAATATTTGTGTATAAAATAGGCGTTTCTATTATACTTTGCATATTTCTAAGTGAAACTATGTTTTATTCCGATTTAATTTTGCCATATTTTTACATAGTTGGAAGCTTTTTTTTTCCTACGCTCAGATGCTCAAAATATTTTGCTCGAAAAATGCTCTTCCCCAAATAGGGTGTGGCACTACACTTAATAGAGTTTAATTACACAATGATGTCAAGAAATATAAACAACAAACAACATATCCGTAAATGATATTGAAAAATAAGGCTAGAGGAATACTAGGTGCCTCATGCTTAGTGTGCTCCCAAGTGGCACGAGGACATAGCTCAACTCTTGAGAATTTGATGGCCAAATTTTGAACTATCTAAAAGCAAACAGATTAATAAGGGAGTTTTGGACTTATTACATCATCTGTGACCACTTAAAGATGTTGCACTAAAGGCATTTTGCACAAGAAGATGAATTCAATAGGGTACTAATTGAGGCACATGAGGGACTTACAAGAGGACATTCTTCTAGAGGGCACACCAAAGTTGTTCGAAGTAGGGCAGTGGCAGCCCATTGTTTTCATGGATGCTTCAAACTTTGTGAAGTATTGTGATGTAGGCCAAAGTATTGTCATCCATATAAAATAACCTACATGGTATTAGATTGACCAAATTAGCATAATAGTACATTTAAATCATTTCCTAGTTGATTTAAAATTGAAGAGAGAAATTTAACAATACATCAATGATTAATTTGTATTAAATGTACGCCACTTAGCCCCATCATTTCCTCATAGATTCTCAAGAAATGGGGATTGGATTACATAGACCCTATCACCATATAACACGATCTCCAAAAATTAGGTACATAATAGTAGTTGCATGACCATTGGGATGAGGAAAATGCACTACAAGATGTACACACATGGACCATATAAAAGTTCATATTGTATGGGTATCTGTTGGAGATAATGAGTGATAAAAAATCTCATTTTATGAATGACATCATCAAGCACTTACTATTGGGAGAATTCTTGCAAATCCATTGAAAATATAGACTTTATTACCCTAGGGCCACTAAATAGACAAAATCCACCAATAAGATCCTTAGCAAGATCATCAAAAAGATAACGGAAACAAGATAAGAAGATTGGGAACACAATCTAGATGCTACATTGTGGGCCAATAGAAATCCATATAAGGGGAGTACTACATAGACTCCTTTTAGCTAGCTTATAAGCTAGAATCATGTTACTGACTCAATTCTCACTTCCTAGCCAAGATACTAGAAGGAATGCCCTATCTATGATTGGTGGAATTTGACAACTTAGAAGAAATCAAATTGCTAGTTAGCCATACAAGCAATCCATGCAATGACCACTAAGAAAAAGCATAGAAATGTATGGTATTGGAACCTAAAGCATAAGTGCTTCTAAGAAGGAAAACTGGTGCCATTTCAAAGTACAAAAATCAATAGAAAAAATCAAATATAGATGCTTGGCATCTTTTACCATCAAGAGGATTACAAGACATGGAGCTATTAAATTGCAAACCTTGGAGGGTGTCATATTTTGTGGATATGTCATCTTTGACTTCCAAAGGGGCATTGTGTTTCCCTCTCCATCTCCATCTCCATGTCTCCATTAATGGTGAGGGATACCACCTCCATTCTCCATGTTTTGTTGAGCGTAAGGATCCAAATTTGCACATGGTCACTCCCATGATGTAGAGGGAGATATGATAGAGGCTTTGGCTTAAGAAGCTCATGATCCAAATGTGAGAGATTATAAGGTTTAGACTTTGTGCATAGACAAGATGCATTCTATACAGCATGGGTAGGTCTAGGCATGCATAGTCTGCAAAAACTCTTATTTAGACTTTGTAAGGAGCAAGGCCCTCAAGTCCCTTCGATTGTAGTCTCTAATCCTGAATGTGTGAATACTGGATTCCTATAACTGATTGAGGTACTTCTATTGTTCCAAACAACCTCCATATCCTCGAGGAGTCCACAACTTCCTATTATGGGATGCTCCTCTACATGGTCTCTAAGTCTCCATCAAAGTTCACATTCTAAATTTTTCTTCGTAGTAGATAGTAGCTATAGTCGAGGTAACCAAATTCTTCATGGAGTGTCACCCAAGGAAGGGCTTTGTAGATTGTTTGTAGCTCACAAAAGACGAGGAGCTGAACTCCCCTCATCCAATCTCTCTATATGTTCTAGATAGATTAGAAGCACCCTCATAAACTAACCCATGTTCCATTAGCCTTCTACACTGCAATTACATGTCTCTAAGGCAATAGCCCACCTGCAACCTTTGATGAACCTTCTATGGATCAAAAGCAACAACACAAAATCCCTCAAAGAATCACTACTCTATGTTGCTAAAGTAGGAAGGCCACTCCAATCATCTAATAACTTTAGCAAATGGAGGAAATTGAGTCTAAGGGATGGCAAAGTCGCTTTTTCACAACATGCAAACATGTGGAGATTTTTATCTTATGAAAGATGATTCTTGCAACTATGGATGTGCTATATTTGAGGTGAAGAATCATCGACTAGTTGAGATCCTATGGTGAAGCAACATCCAATGCTCTAGAACCATGTTCAAGGCTAGGTGGTCAGATAGGCTTAGCCACCAAAGTTGAAGGCCAAATGGCAAGATATATGCCATGTCATCATGACATGTCACCTTGCCACATTGGCAACCACATCACCTTGCCATATCATTGCCACTTAACCATGCTACATCATCATGGTTATGTCTCTTCGGGTTAATTACTTGAACTGTTAGGGTAGTCTTACCTAAGCTGAATTGCCAACAAATATTTCTTGGAATATTCATAAAGGAAAAATGTCAACTTGCATCTTGCTACAACCCCTTATATATAATGCATTTCCTCCCTTACGTTTGAAGAGCCAAAACTCAACCAAAACATGTCACCTCGCCACTTAACCATGCTATATCATCATGGTTATGTCTCTTCGGGTTAATTACTTGAACTGTTAGGGTAGTCTTACCCAAGCTCAATTGCCAACAAATATTTCTTGGAATATTCATAAAGGAAAAATGTCAACTTGCATCTTGCTACGACCCCTTATATATAATGCATTTCCTCCCCTACGTTTGAAGAGCCAAAACTCAACCAAATAGGTCTAAGTAAGATCTCGATTTCACACACCAAAATATTTTTTTCCCAAAAGAATTCTAACTTAATTACCCCCCCTTTGGACATTATCACAAGGTCCAGATTTCACACACTAAAAGAATTTTTTTTCAAAATAATTCTAACTTAATTACCCCCCCTTTGGACATTATCACAAGGCCCAAATAAAGCACCATTTTTTTGAAGAGGGTATATTTATTTATTACTTACAAAACAATCATGACAATCATTATAGTGGCACTAAAGGCCAGTATCCCATGAGACCAAAAATACCAAAATAAAAAGAGTAACAAGAAATACATCAGAGCAATAATATCATCAGTTTAAGGAGACCTTTGAAGATAGCATCAAAATGCTTTTGCTGCTTCTAGAAGGTCTCATGTATATCATAGAGTAGAATCAAGATATCATTTGAGGATAGCATCAAAATTCTTTTGTTGTTTTTGGAAACTCTCATGTATGTCACCGTGCATGTTCCAAATATCCTTTGTGACTTAAAGATTAGCAGGAGCTAGGACCGTGTCCAACTTAAGATTCTCAATAATTTTATTGATGTAGCCATCACATTCTTTGATAATTTTCTCCTCCTAGATACATCCACCAATGTTAGGTTAGAAGCACAACATCAAGGAAAATCTTATTATAAGCCATTACATTTCTTTGTAGCCATATGAACCATAATACTTAACTCCTCACGGTTGATTAGTTCCTTTGCCATTTAGGTGGAGCATCCCCTGATAACACTGTTGTATAATTGAATGGAGAACACTTACACAACTGACATACTTTGAGCCAAATAGCTTTGGAGAACTTTAGAAGCTTTAAGACAATGTTGGCATATGTAGGTTCCTTGCTAGTTGTAGTTGCTGTGCACCTAGTCCACGCAGCCCGGTGCAAAATAAGCCACATGAAGCAAGATCTCTTCTCTAGGAGATTCTTATCCCACTGTTCTAAACCTCATCTTTCAAACCTTACTTGCATCTCTAATTACCCATTTTTTGTTAGAGTGAAAAAAATACCACATTGTACAAAGAAGATAGACACTAGACTTATCCTCTTTTGACCCTTCTAGTACAATTCATTGACGAAATTAGTCTCTTTGCCTCCCATCCACTTAAGGGATTCCTAGTCCTAGATCAACATCTGGTTTTTAATGAATAGTCGATCAAATCTATTCAATATATGTCTTTGAATGTGTTCCTTGGCTTGCAGCTAACACTACGCCTTCCTGCTCCATAGGTCATTCCTTTCTTATTCAAACATAGGGCTCGTTTGAGATCTCTATTTTTTTCCTTCTAGATGTTTGAAAACCATATAGAGTCCCTAGTAGTAAAAGTACCTATCTTTCTAAAAAATTCTTTCAACAAAACAAAACATCTCAGTGTCTCCCATTCCCTCCACATGACTCTCCACACCCCAAACACTTAGTAATACATGGCTAAGTGTTGAACACTATAGAAATCTCTGGGTACTCCTTCCATTTATTACATCAACTAGGTCATGTGTGTGTAAGGTGCCTCCTAATGAAACTGGACCAACAAGTTGCTACTATAATCAGGTCATTGAGTCTATCTGACATGCTGCATTAAGACAACCCCCTGCTAAAACAAACTCGCAATTTTAATAGTCACTGCTTTAAATGGAGAGATGGGTGAAAACCCCAATCCTAGATCCTCTATGGTCCCTAACTTGGTCATACCCCATTCCTCCACACCTCTATGTCCCCTAACTCCATCTTGGTCAGATCCTCTATGGCCCCTAACTCCATCTTGGTCAGACGCCATTCCTCCACACCTTCAACCATACCCTCATAGCTCAGGGGATCGATCTCCAACCTTATGGGGGGGTTTGGTCTATTTGACCTCAACCTAGTAAACTAATTGCAAGGCTAACTAGATTGCTTGAGGAGGAGTAAGGCCCTCCCACAACATCTATACTAGGAAGCATGCAGAGTATTCCTATTCCCACCTCAACAATGAATCCTACGGGACCGCATGTGCAGTTCTATGAGGGATAGCCAAGGATACCTAGCTATAAGACGCCAAATCCTGTGGTGCAAGGGAATGAATAACGAGCTTTGGGGAAACACACTACCATGAACAATGGACCCTCACCCCCCTCTATACCCAACTTGGGTAGGTATCCTAAAAGGCACTCCCTACCCCTTGGCTACAACCTATAGAAGACTACCCAATGTGAGTGTCCCTAGGCCTAGGCCAACACCGGTGCATCTAGTAAGGCCAATCCCACCATGAGTGTCGATTCCATGTTAGAGTGGGCCAGGACCCATGAGTAGCACATGTGCATGGCCAACAAGTTTTTATAATCCACCTCTAGATCTACCTAATCATGGTATCAGCGTAGCCCACAAGCAAATCCTCCTATGCCACAAACGGTGCTCACTAACGAGGCTAGGAGGATCCTAGTGCAAGCACTAGGAAGGGGGGCCATGCCACCAAATTTTCCTATAAGGGATGCCAACTCTTCAAGGAGTAAACTAGTCAACATCTCCAAGCTGATTACTAAATTCCTAGGAGAAGGGGATCTAGTGTCCCACATGGAGAGGTTAGAGCAAATTTGTAAAACCTTTGGGGACATAGGTGACCTAGATACAATCACTACATTTGGACTGATTCGAACAAAAAGAGAAGGATCAAGTAGAAAAGACATAGGTGGCTTCATTCGATGTGTCCCACACTAGTAAGACCGTTAGTGTGGGTGAAGCCAAGGAGGCAACTTCACCCATCAAGGGCATGAACATAGATGAGGTGGCCATTCTGAGTAAGGAAATACAAAAACTCATCGACGTGGGATTCATCTAAGAGATTGAACATACAAAATAAGTATCACCCATAGTCATCATTTACACTGGACAAATGGAAACCTATTTGGAAAGTCTACCACATACTGGTAGCCATCTGTGGAGAACCTTCCATACCAAAAAACAAAGCTTGCCAAGAAGGTGATTTCTTTACACCTTCTAAGACCTATTGGACTATCATCTCGGGCTCCTACATAGAATCCATTTGGACTTAATAAAGGCCAATGTGTGGTCCAAACCCCCTCATGGAGGTTAATGAGGCACTTAATGCTCCGTTGACATGTGCAAATATTATAAAGGAGGAAATCCCATAAGCATGGGATAAATATATGATCCTTGGTATATATAAGCTAATAGATGGACCCTCCTTCAATCCCGTTGGACTTTTGCTAGGGGCTGAAGCATGTTATGCATGGCTAGGAGGAGAGGGCTGGGAACCCCCTCATACTTGGTGCATCCAATGGTAGGCTGCCATGTGGAAGCTATCCTACATCTCTCTCTCTCTCTCTCTCTCTCTCTCTCTCTCTCTCTCTCTCTCTCTCTCTCTCTCTCTCTCTCTCTCGCTCTCTCTGTTCTTGCATCAAAACCCTCTTACCATATTCTTGACACTGAGGACAACTCTTGCACCAATGAGCCACATCTCGATTCAGGCTAGGCCAAATTAATCCTACAAGAAGGATCTTCCTCTTTGTACATTCAGCCCCAAAGTGACCTCTGCACCTTCTTCATGACATGCTGCCAAACAGGCCACAATCTTAACATATGTGAGATAGAATATCATCTGGACATCTCATCTCCTCTCTCTCTCTCTCTCTCTCTCTCTCTCTCTCTCTCTCCCTCCCTCCCTCCCTCTCTCTCTCTCTCTCTCTTTCTCTCTCTCTCTCTCTCTCTCTCTCTCTCTCTCTCTCTCTCTCCCTCCCTCCCTCCCTCCCTCCCTCCCTCCCCCCCCCCCTCTCTCTCTCTCCACCCACCTCCCTCCGTGTCTGCCTCTCCACCTCCCTGAATGTCTCTCTCTCTCTCTCTCTCTCTCCATGTCTCCCCCTCTTCACCTCCTCTTATCTCTCTCTCTTGTCTCTCCCCCCCCCCACCAGCCATCTCTTTCTAAACCTCTGTCTCTATCTCCCCCCCCCACACCACTAGCCATCTCTTTCTCAACCTCTCCCTTGCTCTACCAGGTTCTTCCTCTCTCTTTCTCTACCCCACCATCTCTTTATCATTCATTCTCTCTCCTCTTTCCCTCCCTCCTCCTCCTCCTCCTCTGCCCCCCCCCCCTCTCTCTCTTTGGTGCCTAGTGTCCACTTATTCAAGTGGATTCTTTCATTTTGGTGCATGGACTTTTTGCTTTCATATGCTTTACATGAGGTTTTGATTGGTGCCTAGTGTCTACTTATTCCATCCACTTCTTTCATTTTGGTGCATGGGATGTTTGTTTTTGCATGTTTTCCACTAAGGGTTTAGGGTTCTTTGAAGTTCTCTCCCACTCCCTCACCCCTCATCTCTCTCATCTCTAGCCTCTACTCTCTCTCTCTCTCTCTCTCTCTCTCTCTCTCTCTCTCTCTCTCTCTCTCTCTCTCTCTCTCTCTCTCTCTCTCTCTCTCTCTCTCTCTCCCCCCCATTTCTTTTGGTAACACAAAGAACACCATTTAATTTTTAGATTTGACAACACTCATAAACACTCCCACATACACATTCCTTGTGGAAAACATAGAATACCATATAATTTTTAGAAATAAGTTTCAGCATTATTCATAACCACTCCCATATACACATTCCTTGTGGTCTTTAGAAATAAGTTTCAACATGATTCATAACCACTCCCATATACACATTGCTACACGAAATGAATCATCCTCTTTACTAAAGTATTAATGTTCACTTTTTAATACATAAGTTGCTAGCTCGAGCTACCTCTCTATCTAGCTCTACGTTTTCCATGTCAATGCCCACTGAATGGGGGTACATAAACCTTGAGAAATGGCGTGATTATCATTATGACACATGTATCCTATAGTATCCAAGCTCTAGGCAAAGAAGCTTCCATCTGACTCTAAGCTTAGGCAATGTTGCTGCAGTCCATGCATGCCCTCTCCATGCACCTGGTACCAGCAAGAAGGTCCACTACCGTATCACCTGGCATTGCGAATGTTTCTACTAGGAACCTGTGCAAGAGATTTATTCATGAAATTAGTGAAATCCATTGGTTCAAATTTTGGAGAATATGCTATCAAGAGTCTAGCCTTTGGGTCATTGTTTGCTTGGGTGCAGCCATTTTTGGTGAGGTTCAGGAACTTTTTTGTATATGGGTATCTTGCATGACCCATAACTTATGCATTGCTCAACGGAATTTGGCAAACTTTGTCTTCAAGTTGTAGTACACATTCCAAACTTAAACATGAGAGCAAAAAATTATGGAATAAGGATTTGGAATGAGACCATTAAAGCATTACAAGTGCTATGTTGCAGTGAAGCATGCATCCTGAAGACTATATGATATAGCAATTTATTCAAAAACATCAAAATTTTATTCTATACATACATGCAACTAAGTAATCATTCTAAAGTACACTACATGAGATTCTCCTCAACCCAAGGACACACCTAAATGAGATCATTATGCATGGGTTAATGGGCCTCCAATGTTGTGCTAAAGTGATGCATACCCATTTGAGGGCACGCTCCATAACTTTTTTTTGATTTGTTGAAAACTAAAACGAATTGAAAATTTGGAATCAAAACTATTGGGACTAGTGCATGGTGGTCTTAAAACATTGATAGTTGTTGGTATTGGTATCTAGATTCACTCTAAAATGGAAGGGGTTGGAAAAGTGCAATTTGTGCATGTGAAAAGATATTTTAATAAATCCAACACTATTTACAATTTTGATTTGTTTCTTTTTCCATGCACTTGATTTCTATATGGCTCATAAGCATGCCAAAGGTCATTGCATTTAATAATACACAGCACCAAACCTGATAGCATGCCCTTTGGCCTATTTGTGTTTTCAAGCATTTTAGGCCACATTGCACTTGTTTGGGATATCCAATTTTGCTGACATGTATCGCCGGAGGGGGGAAAATCGGCGACTGAAATTTTGCTACCCCTGCGAATTTTAAATTTTCACACCTCATGTCCATCAAATCTTGGAACATTAAGTACCTGCAACCTACTCCCGCCCTGCAAATGCCCTGCAACTCGCACGCACCTCGACGTGACCTTGTGCAGACTTTGGTTTGCCATTGTCTTCTTTCGGGTAAGTTGTTTTCTATTCTTTGCTTGCCTCACCAGCTAGCTTCTCTCTGTTTTGGTTTGGCATTATTGTCTTTCATTGATTGTTGCCATGGCAACATGCAGCTTGCCATGGCTTACAAGAGAAGCAAATAGAGTTTGCGAGATACAAAAGCTGAAAAGCTTGGTTACGGCACAAGGAACAGAAGACTCCTTGCAGAGCAGCAATAGGAAGCAGTTGTTGCAAATGCATGCATTCAATCACTGCCATCAGAGCGAAGAAAACGAGCTATGATGTCACGATTGGTGGTAACATTTGAGGAAGCAACATCAGGCCATTCAAGTAAATACCATTCTCGAGTCTTCACAAGCTTTAGCCTGCACTCTAAAGTTCATAGAGTGACAACCCTACCAACACCTTGTGCCAAAACATCACCACTATTGTAATGACTTCTGCACTTAGGGTGTCTCTCCTTTTCTTGCATTCTGTTGAAGCCCATAGACTACTCGGATTAGGATGATAAGGCATTGCTTCCACTCTTCGTGCATCTCTCGAGAGTTTTTCCAAATAACAAGGACATCTGTAGAAAGCAGATGGGATGCAAGATGTTTGATGAGCACATCATACACATGCTTGATACAATGTTGGTCAGTGGTTACCTAAACCATCCCAGTGGTTACTTGTGATTGAGCTTTGGGATAGTTTCCTTGTTTCATTTCTTGATACAACGTAGGTCAGTGGTTGCCTAAACCAACCCAGTGGTTGTTTGTGATTGATCTTTGGGATAGTTTACTAGGCTGGCCGGGACTCAATGTGATTGTCCTAAACTAGCCCTGTGGTTGGAATATCATGCAACTGTGTGGCTAGTTCAGCTCAAACACCAGAACCAAGGCTGGCTTGGACTTAATGTGATTGTCCTAAACCAGCTCGGTGGTTGGAACATCATGTAATCGTGGTTAGGTCAGCTCAAACACCAATTATGTGATTGTTCTAAACCAGCTCGGTGGTTGGAATATTATGGAATCATGTGGCTGGTTTAGCTCAAACACCAGAGCCAGGTTGGCTTGGATTTAATGTGATTGTCCTAAACTAGCTCGGTGGTTGGAACATCATGCAATCGTGATTAGGTTAGCTCAAACACTAATTAAGTCTAGAGGAGGTAGGCAGAGGAGGTAGGCACTGGCCAGAGGAGGTAGGCATTGGCAACAAAATGCATTTGTGTTGGTTTAGGATTACCTGCAACCTCCACAAAATATAACATTTATTAAATCCCAAATATCCATCGCGCTTGTTTCAGTAAATCCCAATCAATAAATCCTAAACAAGGGAAAATATAAATCCCAAACAATATACTAATCCCAAACAACTACTGAGCTAGTTTTAGTGACAATGATTGTGCATGAGGGAACATCTAATTCATAGGTTCAGATTAGCATTCCATCAGAATTAGACTGTAATAACAATGATTATGCATGAGGGACCATCTAATTCACAGGCTCAGATTAGCATTGAGCCGGAATTAGACTTTAATAATAATGACTTTGCATCTAGTTCACAAGCTTAGATTAGCATTCAGTTGGTTTATCAGGTTGTAATAACAATAGTTTAGAATGAGATTGTAAGAACATATCACACAGTTAGAATTACCATCTAATCGCACCTCGTGAGTGAAGCAGTCATAAGAAAATAGAACCTTCGAATCCAAATAAGTGTAACATTTTCAAATTATAAGGTCCAGTTGAGTGAAGCAGTCGTATCCAAGGACGGATAAATGGCAAATTATTGCTTTAAAACTGAAGTTATATAGAAAAGCCAAATGTATAGTCAGCCCCTAAAGTTATATACCCAGGTAGTATACAACCAAGTTTTATTGTTCTACATTTTGAAAAGATACCACTATCGTATCTAAGTATGAATAAATACAAAGACAATTTACTATTTTTTTTCAAAGAAGAAAATTTACTACTTAACTCAAGTTCTATTGAAAAGCCGACTGTATTAGAGGGGTGGTCAGCCCCTAAAAAAGTCCCAGGTAATATATATCCAAGATTCCAAGAGATAAAGTCTTAGATCTTTGAAGGACTTTATATTTATGCAAGGATTCCAGGACGCAGGCTCAACACTTCACATAGTGGGAGCCTTCAGCAACATACTTTGCAAACTGTGGGTTCTTATAGTATTGAAGGCCTTCCCACAGTTCCTCATGCAATATGACCATCTTGTGAATGACACTCTTGGGAACTCTATGTTCCTCCTCCAAGCGATCAATATCATCTACGACAATCTTGGGTTGTCAAGGGACCCCTTGCGAAATGGCTTCATCAAGATCAGGACTAGCGGCAAGAAAAATGTCTTTGCCTCTGTGGCTTTCCATCTCTATTCCTCTGCTGTTCCTTCACTCGAGAGATGTTGGGTTTTTAACTAGTTTGCTCTCCTGCTATCCAAGATGTAATTGTTCACATATTCTATTCTGTCAAATCAAGCCATCTTGACATGCTCAGTGATGTAATCTAGTGAGATCTTTGCCATGTTTGAAGACCCATGTACCAATAGATTCCCCACACATTACATTGAGGAATATGACAGGCTAGTTGTATGATAGTTAAGGCTAGAGGAGGTAGGCACTAGCAATGAAATGAATTTTTGTTGGTTTAGGATTAACTGCAACCCCCACATTGGAAACACTTCCACAAATGCTCCAGGTGCTCGGTGAATGTTCCAAATACACTGAGATCATCAAGGAAGATATGCATGAAGTCTATTAAGTATGAGCCAAAAGTCTCTTGCATTGCTCGTTGAAATGTAGAGGGAGCATTCCGCAATCCAAACCAGATGACTGTATAGACATAGACCCCCCATGATGTGATAAAGGCTATCTTGGGTTGGTCTTTCGGAGCCATCCTCATTTGATTGTAACCACTATACCCATCCAAGAAAGAGTATACCTCATGCCTTGCCATTTCATCGAGCATAGAATCCATGTACGACAGAGGAAAGGGATCTAGTACCGTGGCCTCTTTCAGCTTGTGGTAATCTACACAAATGCACAATTTCTTATTCTTGTTCAACACGATGACAATAGGAGAAATCCATTCCGGGTTCTCAATTGGTGCAATGAATCTCACCCGCAGCAAGCGCTCTAGCTCCTCTTGCACTTGCTTGGCCACATGTGAATTCATGTGATAGCACTGTATTTTTGTCGGAGTCACATCTGGCTTGAGGCTCACCTGATGTTGGTAAAATTTTGGATCCAGACCTTTCATGTTAGCATAATCCCAAATGCGAACACATCAGAGAAATCCTTCAGTAGGGCTATCAGTTTGCTGCGGAAATCTATCGTCAACAATGTGCTAATTTTGACTGGCTTAAATGCACCATCATCCCCTAGATATACCATGTCCACAGCATCTTCTTACACCCGTGTGATGTGGCTCGAGCTCTCTCTATTGTTGTAAGAGATCCCATAGATCCATATTTGCTGTTGCTTGTTGAGGCTCAATCACCTCCTCTCGAACTGTGCTGATTGAACCCACTAGAAGATTCTGACGTAGGTTTCTCTCTGTAATGCCTTCCACATCGATGGTGAATATCTAAACTAGCTCCGGATTTGCTTTGAGAAAGGCTTCCTCCTCCAGTCCATCTTCCATGTTCACCATCTTAGCCAACATGCCTTCTGCTCCCAATTCTACTTGACCTTTGCTTATCGCAACCAAGGCCTGCCCAAGAGTACACTATACTCTGGTGTCGAGGCTTCCATATTGAGCACCATGAATGAGACCACGAATGAGATGCCCGCCACGTTCAAGACCACTACTTGTAAGATTCCGAGTGGTCAAACTCGATGTTGATCAGCCATGCAGACTAAGAATGGTGCCGGTTACCATGACATCCATCCCATTTCTTGGTAGGTCCTCAAAGTGACTATATTGACCCTCGAACCTCCATCTACTAGGACTTGTGCGAAAGCACCCTTGTCAATCAAGTCCATTACCAGAATTCTCATGTCAATTAGCGGGACCACCAGTACTAGAGAGAAATCAACTTGGCACAGATCCACTTCTTCTGGCTTTGACTCCATGTGAAGGGAGTGCAACAATTACCGGTGGAATCCAAGAACCAAGTTGAGTAATCTCCCTAGTGAGATCTAGATCGGTGCTTCAAGAATGCATTCCAACCCTGGCTCCCTTTGTAGAGAATTTGCCCGCTTCTTGGCCTGGTTAGCCACCAACAAGGGAGCTACTTCGACACCATTCCCCGGTAAGTGAAGTTTGAACTTGCCTTGTGCCATCTTCGACTCTAGTTGGACAACCAGTTCCGCAAACTGCACCTTGCGTGGCCCAATGGGCACCTTTGCAAGCTGTTTCTTACAATAGTCTTCTAAGCCATATAGCCTCACATGCACCTGTAGTGAGTGCTCTATATTCTACTCATTTGAAATGGTGGCTCCTCCGTCACCAACTCGTAGACTTATCATTGTACTTGCTCCTGTACTAGCCAATCTAGCAGCTTGTCACCTTTCTTGAGGGACTGCCCCTATAGCTTTGTACCCGCATAGGTGATTATGTTAATCTCCGGGCACACCAACAGGTCATCCTCAACAATGTGCACCATGGAAGTGTTGGGCATTTTCCCTATCATCTTTTGCCGCTCCGCCCATTGCAGATCCCATTCCTGAGCATTCAGGCATTCGTTCCGCCAATGGCCTTAGCCCAAGCAAAACAAATAAGTTTTCAGCTGATTTTGTCCATGACCACCTCCATGTTTGCGTCTGTGGCCCCCTCTGTCCCGCCTCGTTGGAATGACTGTTGTGATTGGAACGACTGCTGTGGTTGCTCCTCTTACACAAAAGACACACCCGGATCCTGCTACTAACCAATTTCTCTTTGGTCACGCCCATTATAGTGGCAACCCACTATGTTGTGTGTATTTGTCAAGCAAATCGCACACCAATTCGCATTAAGGGCACACTCAACTGGGAATGACTAGGATTGTAGTAGTGAGTGCACCAAATACCTTTCAAAGCATTCGGTATTGATTCTTCTCTGGAAGTCACTGGAGCGCATTTTCCCCCTTTAGAGGCTCGTCAGGTTTTCATCTCCGCTTCCGAGTCGGATTCCTCTGAACTACTTTCTCTAGAGCTTTCGTTAGAGCTAGCCACGTCCAAATCTTCATCGCTATCATCCGACTTCTTAGATTTTGCCAGTTTCTTCTTGGTTTTACTTTTTGACTCTTGAGGATTTGCGGTTCTTGGCTATCCTCCTGTGCAGAGACTGCCCTGCTCGCACTGCTTGTGCCATGAACGATGGGAGCGTCATCTATGTTCGATCCACTATGGCCAACACCGTCCGTCGATCCCAAGACAGCAGCCCCGAAATGAAGTAGTCATTGAGCACCTCCTGAGCAGGCCATCTCACTTGTGGCACACATTGCATGAGTAAGTTGAATTTGGAAGCATAATCCTTCACATCTTGATCTTCCTGATCCAAGCCGTACAATCTATCTAGAGTTTGCCGAATCGTTTTCCCCTGATGAAAACATCTCAAGAATGCATCGTGGACGAGATCATATGTGGTGAAGTGATCCGCCGCATACTCTGCAAGCCACCGTGAAGCCTTGCCTACTAAAGTTGACTAAAAAACTGCCTCCTGTCAGAGTGGTACCAAGGCTGGCGAATTGTTGACCACATACACCTTCACAAATTGTTGGACATGAGCATCCGGGTCATCAGATTTTTTTCCCAAAAACTTGGCATACTTAACATGGCCCGCCATTGCGGCGCCTCCAACGTTTGGTGCTCCTTAACCTGATGATGCTCCTTGACCGAAGAGATTGCGAGAAGAAGTCAAAACCGCTGTTGGAGACGAGGATGCACTCAACACCCTGTGTCCATCCAACAAGACCCGCACCTGCTATCGTGACTATAGTCGTGGTGGTGAAAGTGAATGAGAAGGCATACTTTGATGTCGGTCAACTCCTCTCAAAGACCCTTGCGGCATGACATCTCCATGCTTGGGATCACTGCTCTATCATCGTAACTGCATCGTTGGGGTCAAAGGGTCAGGAGGGCCTTGCGAGCATGTGCGCATGCATGCCTACTGGAAAAATAGCAACCGTAGAATTCACTGCCAAGACTACCGGATCAGGTTTTTCTCTAGATTTTCGCACTCGCTCAACCATAAGCAGGGTGATGGGGATTGGATTGCATCCGCTACAGTTCATCTTGAAATCCATGAATGTGCCTCCTCACTACGGCAATCTCCACCTGAATCTCCCTCAGAGTGTGTGCCGCTGCGTGCAAACCTCCATGTGAAGTGCCTTTGCAGTGACGACAAGGAACGGACAACATGAGTGTGTCCACAACACCTTGCCGGAAGCAAATCAATCGCTAGATTGCGAATCCCTTTCGTGATGTTAAGTGATCGCCAATGTGTAGTGTCATAAATCAACGCAGACACTATGGGAAATAGAGATAAAGCGATACGGGCAGCATCTACAGAAAGAATACAGAGAATGCGAATAGAAGGCGCAACACTGAAGAACTTTGTATTTTGAAGCAAGAGCTCTCTCCAAACTGTGTAAAGAACAGAGTCGGAATGCTAGTAATAGCATGCATACAAGAATCATCTCTCGGTTAGAGACCGTTGAAGACTCAACCGCTTGGAGGACTGAACTGCCAATCGTTGCATTTAACCTACCCTCGCACACCCCTCAGAGTCACTGCTGCTAACTTGCATGATTGTGTAACCGCTTGGATGGGATGCCTGGTTTGGATCCAATGGTTTTGGAATCCTTGTAGAGAGTGATACATGCATGCAATCCTTATGCCAACACATTGGTAGCTATGGGGGAGATGCTGAGAAAATATCCACATGAAGACTTGAGGATGGTTATTTGTGAGAGTCGTGCAATCTCCAGACAATTATTGGTCCCCATAGCTAGCGAGGTTGTCGCTATCATGCCAGGACAAGGGAATAATCTTGATCTTGGTAATAGGGACATAGGAGGGACATCTAGATTTTAAGCCGCAATGGGCGTATTAGAAGAATATCTAACTTGCATCGATCATACATGCCACTCATGTTTGTTATTTTGTTTCTTCTAGGGGAGGATGGATGGCATGTATGTATCCCACATGCTAATGATCTTGGTCACCATGAGGTACAAAGGCAGAAGTACATGACATAGAGGCAATACTACGGTTATCGTTTGCAAGCAATGTCTGATACAAACACATGCCTTCTTCATGAGGGAAGATTACTACAATAGTACATGGTTGATGCATATAGTAGTATGGAGGAATCTAGATTGTGTGTAGAAGTTTACCAAGGATTGATGGACATGGTAAATGCAGTTGATGGGGTGAACATGCTACAGGTCTTAGGGTTGTGTTGCCATCTTCTTTAATGGGAGGACCTAATATATGTGTCAGTTGTATCAAGATGCTATGGCAATTATACAAAAAAGGGGTAAACTAGATTTGTCCATTACATTCACGTGCAATCCAAAATGGTTTTAAATATCTGAAGCATTACTGCCTGGCCAGAGTCCACAAGACCGCACAATTTGACCACCCATGTGTTTTATGAAAAGCACCAGGATATGATGAAATCATTAATGCGGATATGTGTTTCATGAAAAGCACAAGGATATGATGAAATCATTAACGAGGGATGACCTATTTGGTAAGGTGGTTGGGTACGTTTTTGTGATTGAGTTTCAAAAGAGAGGCTTGCCACACTCACATATATTGCTGATTCTAGAAAGTGCCTTCAAATAGTAGAGACTGCACACTATGAAAGATTGGTATTCGTAGAGCTACCTGATGTAGCATTGTTTCCTAAGTTGCATGATGTCATTAGTTAGTATAATGTTCATGGTCCATGTGGGGCATTGAATCCCTCTATCATTTGTATGATTGATGGTAAATGTTGTCATCATTACCCAAGTTCCTTCTCTCAGTGTACTATGGTGAGAAATGATGGTTATCCTATCTACATGCGGTGGGATGATGGTAGAAAGATATGGGTGAAACATGATGTGGTAGACAATCGATGGTTTGTGCCATTTAATCCTTTTCTTTCCATGAAATACAAGGCACATATAAATGTTGAGGTTTGTTCCACGATCACTATAGCTAACTATCTATATAAATATGTGTACAAGGGTCATGATAGAGCCACGGTAAGGATGCAGATTGTAAATGATGTAGGAGGGGAAGGAGAGCTGCATGATGGTATTATCGATGAGATCACATAATACTTGGATGCACATTGCGTGTCGACTTCAAAAGTGTGTTGGAGGATTTATGGATACTCTATGCACGCTAAAAAACCTGATGTGCAGCAGTTGCAGGTTCATCTCTTGGTGAAGAATAGTGTGATATTTCGAGATGATGATAATTTACAAGATATATTGCAAAGGGAGAAAAATAGATAGACCAGTCTTACATGGTTTAAATGTAATGCATTGCATGCTAATGCAAACAATATGCTTTATGGAGACTTTCCAAGCACGTGGGTTTGGAATAAAAATAGGATGAGGTGGACTCGAAGAAAGTTGGGAAATACCATTGGCCGCATGTACAATGTTTCACCATTTGCAAATGAGAAGTACTTCATGTGCATGCTGCTTATTAACATTTGCAGGGGCTGTAAGTCTTTTGATGACCTACGCACATTTGGTGGGCAACTTTATCCTTCTTTCAAGGCAACATGCATTGCTAGAGGCTTAGTCAAACGTGATTAAGAGTGGTTCGTGTGCATGCAAGAGGCTGCATTTGTTCAAAACAATGCACAGTTGAGACATCTCTTTGCGACAATGAGCCAGCATCTCCTTGGCTTTTATGGGAAATTTTTTGTTTGGTGCTTTTAGATGATTTTTTTCATGCATTGGAAGTACGTGTGGAGAATCTAGTTCATCGTTGCACAATGGCAATAGGCCAATCCCTTTCAAATTTAAATCATATTCTTCGGCAGCATGGGCAAACATTGGCAGATCTTGATGGTTTGCCTGCTGCATGGATAGAGCAACTGGTTTTGTTGATGATGTGTTACTGCAAGAGGAGAGGATGTTTGGTGTTTAGCAGTAGGTAGAAATAACCCCTATGATGGAAGCAAGTCTAAATCAATGTCAGCTGGTCACTTACGATCATATTTTAGTAGCTGTTCGTGCAAACATGGGTGAAGTGTTCTTTTTGGACAGTCCAAGAGGATCTAGAAAGATCTTTCTTTATAATTGTTTTCTTTCTTGGCTACGTAGGGAGAAACACATTGCATTGGCATGTGCATCTTCCGGTATTGTGGCATTGTTTCTCTCCAATGGACGTATGACACACTCACACTTCAAGATACCACTAAATCTACATGCCACTAGTACTTGCAATATCAGTGTGAACAATACCCTTGCTAATGTTTTGAGGCTGGCAGAGCTAATAATATGGGACGAGGCTCCCATGACTCATCGACATGCCTTTGAAGTACTAGATAGGACTTTACAAGACATCATGTCAAGCTATCAACTATTTGGTGGCAAAGGAGTGCTACTAGGAGGAGATTTCTGATAGATTTTGCCAGTGGTTCCAAAGGCTAGACGAGAGGACATCGAAAATGATGCTTTATGTTAGTCAAAAATCTAGAGACATACAAAGGTCTTGAAGCTCACACAAAACATGCGAGTGCTTCAACATGGTGACGGCACGTCAGAACGTGAGTTCATGCAGTGGGTTCTGGACATTGGAAATGGGATAACTAGGGGCACAAAAGAAAGTATTGTTGTAATTCTGAAAAAAATACTTTTGCAAAACAACTACATGGAGGGCCTGATCGAGTGGGTATATATTGGACTTTCACAAGTTGTAAACTTTGCATCATACTTTTGAAGAGCATGCAATTCTTGCACCTCGGAACCTTGAAGTTGATGCAAACAATAATACAGCACTAAATGCAATGCCAAGGGAGAGAAAGAAGTATTTAAGTGCAGATTCAGTGAATAGTACAGATGCAAATTCATTTTTGTATGCAATAGAGTAGCTCAACAGCCTCGACCTTGGCAGTGGTTACCCACCTCACCGATTGGTTCTGAAGATAAATGCCTCAATCATTTTTCTACACAACCTGTATCCACGGAAGGGACTATGCAACGGCACTTGATTGATAAGCAAAGAGCTCCACACAAAGGCATTGGAGGCTGAGATTATCACTGGTACGCATGTGACAACTTCAATCATTTTGCTACACAACCTGGATCCACGGAAGGGACTATGCAATGGCACTCGATTGATATACGAAGAGCTCCACACAAAGGTGTTGGAGGTCAATATTATCACTGGTACGCATGTGATAGCCTCAATCATTTTGCTACACAACCTAGATCCACGGAAGGGACTATGCAACAACACTCAATTGATATGCAAAGAGTTCCACATAAAGGTGTTGGAGGCCAAGATTATCATTGGTATGCATATCAGTGAATAGGGTGTCCATTATGAGGATAACTCTTATTCCAAGAAATTTGTGAGTACCATTTGATATGAGAAGGAGACAATTCCCCATTTGATTAGCATTTTAATAAGGCCCAAGGTCAAACAATGACCGTTCTTGGCTTATACTTGGCAACACCGATGTTCAGTTCATCACATACAATTATATGTAGCTTTCTCACATGTACGATCATCAAATGATGTCAAAGTATTTGTTCAAGACAATGCCAACGAGGCTAGTGTCGAGGATTCAAGGGTAGCATATACTACAAATGTTGTGTATAAGGAAGTCCTATAAGTGTAGCAACAATGCAAGTATGTATGGTTGTTGCCTTCCTATATTGTACCGTTGTTCATAGAAAAGTAAAAGCATATGTTTCGTTGTTTGCTTATGACCTGTAAATTAGTTTCAATATAGCTCATGTGTTGATGAAGAGTTTTTTTAAAACCCATTGACATTCTCTTGCATGTAGCTTTATACGACGGCTAGGAGCTTCACATTCATCATCCTGCAGTAGTGCCAGGTACATGATTGCTTTGAAACCACATTTGAGTATTATATATTCTTAAACAAATAGCATTACGTTTATTGATTTTCTTTTCTATAACAAATCCCCCTCAATGGGAGTGCCGCATGTCTACACAGCTATTGGTTAACATGCTTGAGATGGACAACTTCCACGGGTGGGTGGTCCCTAACATTTTGTTTCATTCTTAAAAGATATATGAATGTTTTTTTTTGCGACTATGAGTGTGTAAAGAGACTATTCTTTTGGTTATAGATACCTCCCAATTCATGCGTTCTTCATGAGGCTACACATTCGGTACAAATTTCTCGGCTTCTTTAAACTCAAGAGTCCTAGAGTTGGTGGTCCGTATGGACATCTTAGGATCACCGTATCCTTTATAAGATACAGAGTGCGTGAGCCAATGCTGGATTTTGCTTGAGGTATAAACGACGACTACACATACACTTTCTTCAGACACTGACTGACCACACCACATGATGGTAAGTACTCTCATGGAGTTGGACAGGTTTCATTTGTAAACATGCGCTTAAGTGTCTTTCCATTCAATTTTCTAAATTCTTAAATTGATCATTTTCTACTTGCGTAGGTGTCACTAGCACGCCGGGGTACGGCTGTCGTCAACATCTGTTTATTCCAACACATCTAAGACATCCTCCACGACGTCTATATCATTAGCAAACCTCTATGTAAACCTGCATATTTATTTGACTATTGGAACTTTATGGACTTTGGAATATGCATGCTCTATGCATGCACTTTCGATTTTCATGTTTTGTTTGACGGTTTCAACAATGAAACTTCTATCATTGTGTTATTATTCATCCATATGGGGAGACAGAGAGAGAGAGAGAGAGAGAGAGAGAGAGAGAGAGAGAGAGAGAGAGAGAGAGAGAGAGAGAGAGAGAGAGAGAGAGAGAGATGCATTGGTATAAAAGTACTTTTCCAAGTAGTTTAAACTTTAACAATTGTGCTCTTATACATATAAAATGGAGAGGGATGCATGTGCATGCACGCGCATGCGCGTGCGTGCGCACACACACACACAGCGAGGGGGAGAGGGAGAGAGAGAGAGAGAGAGAGAGAGAGAGAGAGAGAGAGAGAGAGAGAGAGAGAGAGAGAGAGAGAGAGAGAGAGAGAGAGGGTGGGAGGTTACTAGCCCATCATAGACGGGTCAAGTTACTCGTTGTATAGAAAAGCTTTGCAATATTAGCCCCTCGTGCCTCTCCAAGGGTTGGAACACCTCCTCTAACATTGCTGCATGTTCCTCCAATGTCAATGGTGATTCTTCAAGGTTGACAGATCTGTCTTCCTTCTTCTTAAAGTTTCATGGTCTCTGTTATACTCGTTTCTCAAGCTTGACATTTAAGAAGGGAGAGGGCATCTTTTTGGGTTGATGTCCTTCTATTCAAAGCATTGCAGCTACTAAAACTTATCATCACCAAGAAGATTAGTCACTAATTAGCACATTACAACCCCAAAAATGATTGGAAAAGAAAACTTTTTGTGATCATCCCATTTGGTTGCAATAGATGGAGCCTGTGGAAGAAGCAGATGGTGGGGACATAAGGCCTTGGATCTGGCTAGACTAAAGGCAAATCATGAACAGCAGCATGGGAGGGTTAACCCGGAACAAAGTCGCCTAATGGAGGGGTCTTTGGCAAGGTATATGGGCAGGGCAATGACCTGCAGCATGACCAGCACATGGTGCAAATAGATGGTGGGGAAGCCTGCAGGAGAAGCCAGCCAGTAGGGTGACTCATAGGGCTGGTCAGAGCCAGCCTACCAGGTTAGCTACAGGGTTGGACTATGGGGGATGGGCCCCGCAATATATAGAAGGATATCTGCCCTAGTTTTGGGACCCCAGCAAGGGTCGGTTTAGTCGGCCTATCGACTAGAGGGGGCTGAGTTGACTGACTAGCAGTCAGCCACTATGGGCCTGCTGGGTCGATAGGTTTGCCAGCCCTTGGGGCCTATATGAGTAGAGGCTATCGCATAACCTTGATCTAGGTCTCTCAGTAATATTTTCCATTCATCTTTAAAAAATATGAAGTGTCTTAAACTCAAAGTAGTCATAGTCAAAACCCTTGTCTTAGATTATCTTGCTATCAAGATGGGAAGCATTCTGCAAGTCTCAAGTATCATAAAATACTTAATAATTCATCGATGTTTTTGCTACTATATGTTTTTAGGGATGGATATATATTTAGAAACCAAAACACCTTCATGAGTACATCACAAACATCAAGGGTACTTTATGACCTAACCCAAGCTTTACATGACATGCATCTCATTAATTCTAGACAAATGCAGAAGAGAGACATAATAAATAATCCAATTTTCACACTGCTGGCTAGCAAGATAAGGGAGTTGGCGCACACACATCTCGATGGAGGATTTCTTGGTGTTTTTGTGAAGATTCACCAACAATTCTCACTATAATGCAAACAGATAGTAAGAATATGTGATAAAAATAAAGTGTACACTAAGCAAAATCAACCCATCGTCTCTTTGTCCGAATGTCTAGTCATCGTCGTGGTCATTGCTTCAGTGGCTAGTTCATCTAGCTGACTTGTTGTCACGCCTTTGTAAATCCTATCATAGACTTTCTATGCTACCAAAATAGAATCACAGTGCTCCAAGTTAAGTCCATAGCTCATCTTCTTTAGCTGAGCTATTAGCTAAGCTTTTGATGGAAGTACATGGACTCTTGACACCGAGCCTCTTTATGACATACATTATTCAAAAATGGAGAATTTGTAGCAAATTAAGTTATGTGAGAATTAGATTCCTAAATCTGCTAATTGTGCTAAGCATTCTAATTGAATTGGGAAAGAGAGCCATAAAAATGTCTATCTACTTTGGCCGTCTTCACCAACACAATCGACCCATTGGTCAAGAAGCTTTTGCTAGTCATGTCGCTCTACCACACGGATCAATTAACTTACAAGCAGAGTCCTCGATCGATGGCTCTTTGCTTCCACTATCTTTCTTGGAAGTATAACACCAATGGCCGCTAATTTGCTTCAATTTGTTTGCCATTACTGTTGCTTCATATTGTGGCACTTCTTGGATTCATCCTGACTTTTCTTCTCTAATTTGTTTCTACTCCTTGCATGTTGTTGTCTTGTGCTCTTTCACTTTGATTTTGTTAGGTGTACTTTAGCAATTGCTACTACATGGCACTTAGCTGTGTTTTACTTTCTTCTTTATTTGCCTGCGTCTAGTTGCTTATTTGCTGGAGTGTTGGCTTCGACTTGTTCGTTGCAAAATTCTCCACGTTCGATTGGACCTCATCCATCTCGATAGACTTGAGCTGCTACTTTGATCTTGCATTTAGATCCTTGAATTCCAATTAATTGCAATCTTTCATTAACAACCAAAGCAATGTAGCAACCTACCGTTTCAAGCATTGCTCGTCTCTTATCATAGCAAAAGCCACTGATTCAAGTTCTTACCTAGTGCAGCATATCCCATGCATCAACATGATTGCCAGTTGCCCATCTACTAATTCCATCTCTGCTATGCTAAAATTAGCTATCCAAGTCTCTAAAGCATCATCAAGGAGAATGTTACTGGGATTTTCTCTAAAACCTTCTACCCAAACGCATCCATCATAAGGCTACAACTATCAAAATGGAAAGATTCACTCAACCATTTGCTCATGTGATACAATGAAATACAATGACTCTTCTTTTTATTCCTATGAAGAGATTTGTTGCTATGGGTGGACAATCATACTTGAAGCTACGAAGCAGTTTCCAGAAGAGAAGATTTAAATCACCAACGAAATCATCCACAATCCTACAATTAACAAGGTAGGTTATGCAAATTGGGCTTACTCATTTCTTTTCATTAACATTGCTTAAGTATACCCTTTTCTGAAATGTTGTTGTCCCGATAGAGGCTGGGATGAGATGAATGTATAGCTAATTCATACTTTAGTGTTATCAACAAGAGACACGTGGTGATTTTACTGGTGTTCGACTATTGCTACGACTATTGACATCCAGGGAATATTCAAGGTAATATGCCAGTATCTTATACATTCGTGAGACTTATTCTCGATGCTAATATTCTCAATGATAAAAAACTCGATGCTCAGGGAAGGGCCCATTCCCTCGTATTATAACTCTTCGGGGATGAAATGGCGTTGCCTCCCTCCCCACAATGTGTGGTTATAATAGTTATATTATATAGTATCATACCAAAAAAGAAAATTGCTCTCTCCTTCAAGTTGCTTGTTTTCAATCTAAATTCTTACAACATTCCTCTCTTGTGATGCATATTCTCAATATGAGAGAGAAAAGCAAGCTAAGCTGGATGTAAGCTCAAAGGATGTTAACATATTTAGTTTTATGGTTGTAGTCCATATCACAAAATTATATAGACTATAATAAGGATGAATTATAAGCTCTTGTGAGCATTGCCTTACTCATGAGTTTATTGGGCTTCAACTCCCAAAAGGCACAAATAATATGGACATTACCAAAAATCACCACCCCTAACATATGCAAGGAGGATCGGGTCCTGAGAGGCCCTCTCTCATGTCTCATGTCCATATTTTTACTCGTTTATTTTTTTCGTTCAAATTTTTGGATAAAATGGTAGGATTTAAGTTCAATAAAGAGTTAGTAGTTCCACAATGGAAAAGCTGCCTACTGCAACGTTATTTTTGGGATGCTATATGATTAAAGGCATAACCTCAAGATGTCTATTTATGGTTCAACTTAGACGATCATTGACGATGAACACCGCAGTATCGTAGAAGATGAACGATAGATAGATATCAACAATGGCATAAATGGCGTACAATCCACGAGGTAGTCCATGAACCTTGAAGAGCAATTCGAGCACAGCATCTTCTCTAGTCGAGCTGGTTTCCTTGCTGCGAGCTTGCTGCGTAGGAGGAGAAGGTGGTCCGCTCAACCTTGATCATGTGGTAATGATCGAGCTTGAATGAGTGAGCCCCAAGAAGGATCTGGAGACAGTGGTGCGAAGAACATAATGTTAATCGTCATAAGCGGCACGTATCAGGACGAGGGCAAGCATGCCTTACTTGCTTCATTGATCGCTACATCCAAATTCCACGGCTCCGTCCATTAATCCTTATCTCCTCTGCACAGGCGCATCACGGCACTAAGTAATACTTGATCGCTTGCTTTTCTGGCCTCGGATTAACGCTGCAATATGGGCTTGCATTCACATGAATCCAAACGTTGTTCACCAACCTCACCTTGAATTTCAAGCATCTCTCTCTCATCGTCCACTTCATTTCCTACCACCGTTAATTTCGATCGCTTCTGATACTTTTACTTTAAACTGTCGTTGATCCCGCCGCATATATCTTTGATCAGAAGCTCTTCAACCTGATTGCTTCTGATACTTTTTGTTCAGATTCCTTGTTGCCGCTGATCTCGCATACATCTTTGATCAGAAGCTCTACCTGATTGTAGGAGCATTTCTGTTATCCTAACTTGTAAGCCCTGCAACAAATTTGAAAAAGGAATTTACTTAGAATCGTGATGTCTGTTTTTGAAAAAAAAGAATCGTGATGTCTGGAATAAACTGCATCCTTGCTCAAACAATAGTACTAAAAAAGTCGATTCGTACCAATCGTTCTAGATAAGATAAGAAACGATCATCGGAACTTAAATTCTCTCATTCATTCTAGCTATTACGTAGCTCGTGGATTAGCATAGCAGAAACATCACTTGAAACCACATTTTCTCGTCGAGATAGACTTACCCTCCACAACAGAGCTTAAAAGCCAGGTGGCCTGCTGCTGCTGATGCGAAAGGGCACATGTCATTTTGCAAATATAAACCACCCAAAACCCCCCCATCAAGCTCGCAGGTTAGTGGAGATTAAATCTCCACCGTCCGATTAGGGGACCCTAACACTAAGAAAACGCCAAAAACGACATATCAGATGCAGACCAGATGCCACGTGGCCCCCCCCCCCCCCCCCCGAGAAAGGCCATGTGTCAGCCTATCCGGTCTTAAGATCTTGGTCTACCAACTGGTCATCGAAAACCTGTCAGATTCCTCCCAAGAAAGGCCTCCCCATGGCCCTTCCCTACCCCTTCTTAGACTTTCGATATCTTCCAACAAACCACCTTTGAAAGCAATACATTGATTTTCCTCTTCCTTGGAATGCTATCATTATTTTCTTCCATTTTGGTCACTCTCTCTCTTTTATTGAGTAGTAAGTCCAATTTGGTTTGCCATGTACATGGAAAACTACTTAAAACCATTCAAAATAATACTTAAATAGCAATCATAAATGACTTTTTGCATTTTTTCCTTATTGATTGCCTTTCTTTTACCCTTTTTTAAAAAGTAGAAATGTGCCCTTTTCTTGATATCTATGACATGTTTGGCTTGAATGTGCATTGATATGAAGGAGTAATACCTTTGTTTAGAAATTTATTTTGTTTTACACTGCATTGCAAGCTACCTTAAATACAACCTCTACCCATACCCTTCGTCCCCCTAGCTATCACACATGTTCCCTCCCCCCACCCCCCTCCTTCCAAGTCATGCATCTTGCCCATCCCCTCAAGTCAACGAATTTCTATAAACACTTAATTTGATAGTATAGTAGCTTTAATGTTATAAAAAGTAATATTAATATCAATTAGCATGCTCTCTTCCTCTTTTGCGTGCGTGCATGCATGAGAGAGAGAGAGAGAGAGAGAGAGAGAGAGAGAGAGAGTATCTTTTGAAACTCGTGGCCATTTGGGTGTTGAGGAGAGGGTCACTTTGCTGAAATGTTTTACCTGCCATTTATTTTTCAAAAATCAAGGGCCAAAAATTTCCCCCCTGACAAATTAAGAGCTTCAATGTTCTACCAAGCAAAGTATTTTTACTCAAGATTATATGTTTACTTTAACATTTCTACTAATGAGGAGTAATAATAAATCATATTTAATCATTTCAACACTCCTTGCTTATCCCTCCCTCTCCTCTCCTCTCTTGCTAGTTACTTCTTCTCTGTTTGTCTCCTAGCTACTTGTTCATCCTTCCTTTTCTCTTCTATCTTGGTAGTTGATGTCCTCCACTCACCTGGGTCCTATCCCTAATTACTTGCTCAAGTAACAGTTTGATTCGTCCCTCCCTCTCTTTCTATCCTCTTAGTAGTTGCTCTTCTCCATTGTCCCTTTTAACATCATGGCCTCCACTATAATGTTGTGGTCTCGGCTAGGTGAACCACATTCATTAGTAAGTCATACTTGAAAAATTAGTAGGGGCAAAAGAAATATTTACTACTGTGGTGGTTGTACAAGGTAAGGGGCTAGATGGATGCATGGTGGGGGTAACGCCGTACCATGATATGGAAGGCAGGGATTCTTTCATCCTCAAAGAGAGTATTTCCTTGCAATATGAGGCAATGTCAGTGTGATTGGAGAATAATCCATTGCATCCAAGTGAGATTCAAGCAAGTTCTTCTTTTGTTGTTCTCTATTCTCCCTTCCTTGTTAAGTAGATCATTTCAATGATTCAATATGGTACATTGGTGCATGTCCTTGAAATCGCCTAGTCTACACAATGCAAGCCATCATGCATGAAGAGGATGCATATGGAAGTATCCATGGGTTTGTGATTAGCGTTGATAGTCCAACCCCACCTCTTGAAAAGCGGCCATGTGCTTCGAAGGGAGCTCCCACCTTCAAGACTTCTTGTCGCTTCTCAATCCCTAATACATAAGCAACATTTCAGCTGCCAAGGATGTTATGCACTTTTACAAGGATGGTCTCACAATGGAAAGTCAAGAGCATTCTTACACTTTAGATTGGGAGAAGAGCTTGCAACTACATAATTTAAAGTACATGAGGCAAATAGATCAACAAGAGCATAAAGAAGTTTGTGAGAGGTGGCTAACAACAAAAACAAGAAAGATGTCCAATTGTCTAGTTGCTTGATTAAACAATGGTGGAGGGCACATCGAGTGCATGACAATTGCATGGAGTGGGTGTATGGAAAGAGGCGCAACACATTTGTTTCAATTGCCACCACTCCATGATGGCACACCCCAAAGGAGCCCGTGCACAATTAATATGGTTTGGAAGCAAGGATGTAACACATACGTGTAGTCCAAATTAGAGCATTAGCCCCATACCCACTCCCATACTCTCCAATGGACTACCTGTTGGAAAGGTCACCTCCCCATCTGTAAGCCCCCATATGAGGAGAGCATGGGGGGGGTGAACCTAGGGTTTGAGTGTCTGTCACATGGGCATCTGATTGGATGCCATGTGGGCAAGAATCAAAGAAATGGAGGGTACTTGGAGCTAGGATGGATCTGCAGCAGCAAAAGGTGAAGCAGTAGCTAGCACAAGGAACCCAAAAAAAAAAGCAATCACATGGCGCTGACATCTACAGGGTGTACGGCTCTGTACGGAACTAGGAGAGGGCCTGGTAGAGGCGCAGTTATGGCAGGATGTGCAGGCGCAGATGTGGAGCAGCAAATATGGCTGTCAGTGGGCAGAAGGCATGCCTTATATAGGCTGGACCCCTGCCTTGAATGGAGGGCCAAAGGCCCTGGAAGTTTGGGCCATAAAAGCCCCGGGTTGTGAGCCCTTATAGGGCTGGACCAGGCACAGACTGGTCTGCCAGTCTGCTGCAGGCTGGTCGGTATTTTTACCAGCCCTTGGGGCCCTATAAAAGGAGGTCCTTGAGGCCTCACTTCACATCACTTGCAGCAGCAGGAACCAGCAGATTGGAGCAGCCAAGGAACCCTCTCTTGGGCCTATATATCAGGAGGTGAAGAAGGTGACAAGGAGCTGCAGACTGAGAGCTAGAAGTGCTGCCCACCTAGGATGGTGCAAAGACAGCAAGGTGGAAGGGATCTAGATGGAAAGTCTACAGAAGCTCGAGGTGGAGCACGCGGACTCGAGTCTAGATATAGCCAGCAGATAGGAGAAGGACTGTGTGGTAAGATCAAAGGACCACATCATTGGTGGGACTCTGGATCTGTCTCTTTTGTATTGTGTCCATATTTGTGGACGGAAATATATATTTTGGTGGTTTCTCTATCTGGTTGGTTCATTGTCTATTGATGAGTCTGCACATCTATGTGATGCACATTAAGTAAAGAAGTTTGTGATTCCACACCCACACCGCACACTGTGTGAGCTCCTGGGCATTACTATAAGTTTTCCGCTGCGTGTACCCTTTGTTGGGTCATTTCTAACATGGTATCAGAGCCCAAGTAGGAGGCTCACAGGTGTGGGAGCATGAAGGCAGGGACCTTACTGAAGGACGACCCTGATTCAGAAGCTCTAGGGAATCGACTTCCATGACTGGAGGATTGTGCCCTTGCGAGAAGGAGGGTGACTCATGTTCAGTTAGGTGCGTTCAGAGTTCTGGTTTACTGAAATTGAGTCTGGTTGACTTTACTGTGTGGTATAAACAGCAGAGATGTCAACCTCTACAGCCTCTTCAGCCCCTGCTTTCCCTTCCTCCTCCCCCAGTTTTCTCTCTTTCACTATCCCTAACTTTGGAGAGTCTGGGAACCTGGACGGGACTAATTACCCGATCTGGAAAGTGAAGATCCGGAGTCATTTAGTGGCTCGGAAGTTGTGGAAGCTGACCACGGGAGTGGAGTTGAAGCCGGAGGACATGGTGGACAGGAAAGGGGAGATACTCATGGCAGTAGACAGAGAGGAGCTTGAAGCTTGGGAAGACAGAGATGCCCATGCCCTGGTGATAACCATAGGGACTACGGTGGACTCCGTTCTTCCACATATCCAGTTGGCCGAGACGTCAGTAGAGGCGTGGGCCACCCTGAAGGATCTTTACGAGACGGACAACACCTCTCGGATTGTGCTTCTTCAGCATCAACTCTACAATCTTGATATGGAAGAAGGAGATAGGGTACATAGCCATTTGACGAAGGTCAAGGTGGTGAGGGATCAGCTGGCAGCAATTGGTCAGAAGACAGACTCATGCCATTTGGCCTTGATGGTACTAAGGAGACTACCTCGGAGTTTCAAGAGCTTTGTTATGGCTGTGACAGCAGGACAGAGGACCAAACCTATGACGTTTGAGGAGTTGGGTCCGTTACTACTACAGGAGGAAGCTCGGGAGAAGCTCTACAACGAGGACAAAGACGACAAGGTGATGTTGGCAAAGGATTTTGCTGGCAAAGGAAAGGGCAAGCCTAACGGTGGCAAGTCCAAGAAAGACGACTCTGACGATGAGGGGACTTCGAAGAGGAAGCATAAGAAGAAGTGCTTCTATTGTGATATGCCAGGACATTTTGCAAAGGACTGCAGAAAGAAAAAGGCAGATCTGAAAAACAAAAAGGAGTCTGACTCAGATTCACAGCGAGAGGCGAAAGCAAATGTGGTAATCAAGGAGTTGTTCCTGGTGACAACACCGAGTGTTACCGAGGTCAGATATGTTGATCCAGAAATCACAGTGAGGATGTCTGACATAGAGATGTGGGTCGACGAGGAGTCAGATGCCTTTGTGCAGGTGAAGGACAGCATGGAGCGCTTGGTACCTTCCAGGTGTGTGGCTGTCGACACTGACACGAGGGTAAATTCCATGGAAGGCCCTGGGGTCTCATTGTCAGATGGATGCTGGAGTTCAGAAGGGGACAGTCCAGGATTACACAAGCGCTTGGTGGGTGCCTCAATGAGAGTTTGCTTTCAGAGCGAACATTAAGGTAGTACAACAGTCTGGTATGTATTTGATATTCTGCATTTGAGCCTTTATAGCATGCTGTGGAGAGACTCTGCTCTTCACTTGTCTCAGGTGATAAGAGATTGGAAGGAATTGGCCTTCTTCGAAGGCAGAAGGGGAAGTATTGGTGCTTCTTCAAATCTTGGACGCAGATTGCTAGAAGGGGATGGACAAAGAGTACTGAAGCCAGAAGAGTACCTGCTTGAGAACACAGCGAGAGTTCATGGTCCAGGTTATCTGGAAATATTCATTGGTTGCAGACCTTGCCACTGGAAGGACGGGTTGAAACAGACCCTCAGAGCATGATGCTTGGAAGACTCCAGGTTGTTCACTCATTATGAGGGGGACGACTGGAAGATCGTGAGGGCTGGATTGCTCGAGTTCAAAGGCGAGAACGTGACTGAAGGAGGTGGTACCAGGAGGTGCTACCAAAGATGGACCTGTGTACCAGGATGGTGTGCGGAACCGGAACCGGACCTGGTGGAGTAGGAGCCACTGGATGAAAAGCCAGAAAAAGATTTCGACGCCGAAAGGTTCTAAGGGACTACAACCAGGGAGTTACTGGAGCATCGTCATCGACATGTAGGCATTGGGCCGAGATGTGACATTGAGAGGGGGTGTTGGAAAGGTCACCTCCCCATCTGTAAGCCCCCATATGAGGAGAGCATGGGAGGGGTGAACCTAGGGTTTGAGTGTATCACATGGGCATCTGATTGGATGCCATGTGGGCAAGAATCAAAGAGATGGAGGGTACCTCGGATGGATCTGCAGCAACAAAAGGCGAAGCAGTAGCCAGCACAAGGAACCCGGAATAAAAAGCAATCACATGGCGCTGACATCTACAGGGTGTACGACTCTGTACAGAACTGGGAGAGGGCCTGGCAAAGGCGCAGTTATGGCAGGATGTGCAGGCGCAGATGTGGAGCAACAAATATGGCTATCAGTGGGCAGAAGGCATGCCTTATATAGGCTAGACCCCTGCCTTGAATGGAGGGCCAAAGGCCCTGGAAGTTTGGGCCATAAAAGCCCCGGGTTGTGAGCCCTTATAGGGCTGGATCAGGCACAGACTGGTCGGCCAGTCTGCTGCAGGCTGGTCGGTATTTTTACCAGCCCTTGGGGCCCTATAAAAGGAGGTCCTTGAGGCCTCGCTTCACATCACTTGCAGCAGCAGGAACCAGCAGATTGGAGCAGCCAAGGAACCCTCTCTTGGGCCTATATATCAGGAGGTGAAGAAGGTGACAAGGAGCTGCAGATTGAGAGCTGGAAGAGCTGCGCACCTAGGCTGGTGCAAAGACAGCAAGGTGGAAGGGATCTGGACGGAAAGTCTACAGAAGCTCAAGGTGGAGCACGCGGACTCGAGTCTAGAGATAGCCAGCAGATAGGAGAAGGATGTTGTGGTAAGATCAGAGGACAACATCATCGGTGGGACTTTGGATCTATCTCTTTCGTATTGTGTCCATATTTGTGGACGGAAATATATATTTTGGTGGTTTCTCTATCTGGTTGGTTCATTGTCTATTACACCCACACCGCACACTGTGTGAGCTCCTGGGCATTACTATAAGTCTTCCGCTGCGTGTACCCTCTGTTGGGTCATTTCTAACATGGTATCAGAGCCCAAGTAGGAGGCTCAGAGATGTGGGAGCCTGAAGGCAGGGACCTTGCTGAAGGACGACCCTGATTCAGAAGCTCTAGGGAATCGACTTCCACGACTGGAGGATTGTGCCCTTGCGAGAAGGAGGGTGACTCAAGTTCAATCAGGTGCATTCAGAGTTCTGGTTTACTGAAATTGAGTTTGGTTGACTTTGCTGTGTGGTATAAACAGCAGAGATGTCGACCTATAGCCTCTTCAGCCCCTGCTTTCCCTTCCTCCTCCCCCAGTTTTCTCTGTTTCACTATGCCTAACTTTGGAGAGTTTGGGAACCTAGACGGGACTAATTACCCGATCTGGAAAGTGAAGATCCGGAGTCATTTAGTGGCTCGGAAGTTGTGGAAGCTGACCACGAGAGTGGAGTTTAAGCCGGAGGACATGGTGGACAGGAAAGGGGAGATACTCATGGCAGTAGACAGAGAGGAGCTTGAAGCTTGGGAAGACAGAGATGCCCATGCCCTGGCGATAATCATAGGGACTACGGCAGACTCTGTTCTTCCACATATCCAGTTGGCCGAGACGTTAGTAGAGGCGTGGGCCACCCTGAACGATCTGTACGAGACGGACACCACCTCCCGGATTGTGCTTCTTCAGCATCAACTCTACAATCTTAATATGGAAGGAGATACAGTACATAGCCATTTGACGAAGGTCAAGGTGGTGAGGGATCAGCTGGCAGCAATTGGTCAGAAGACAGACTCATGCCATTTGGCCTTGATGGTACTGAGGAGACTGCCTCGGAGTTTCAAGAGCTTTGTTACGACTGTGACAGCAGGACAGAGGACCAAACCTCTGACGTTTGAGGAGTTGGGTCCGTTACTGCTACAGGAGGAAGCTCGGGAGAAGCTCTACAACGAGGACAAAGACGACAAGGCGATGTTGGCAAAGGATTTTGCTGGCAAAGGAAAGGGCAAGCCTAACGGTGGCAAGTCCAAGAAAGACGACTCTGACGACGAGGGGACTTCAAAGAGGAAGCATAAGAAGAAGTGCTTCTACTGTGATACGCCAGGACATTTTGCAAAGGACTGCAGAAAGAAAAAGGCGGATCTGAAAAACAAAAAGGAGTCTGACTTAGATTCACAGGGAGAGGCCAAAGCAAATGTGGTAATCAAGGAGTTGTTCCTGGTGACATCACCAAGTGTTACCGAGGTCAGATATGTTGATCCAGAAATCACAGTGAGGATGTTTGACATAGAGATGTGGGTCGACGAGGAGTCAGATGCCTTTGTGCAGGTGAAGGACAGCATGGAGTGCTTGGTACCTTCCAGGTGTGTGGCTATCGACACTGACACGAGGGTAAATTCCATGGAAGGCCTTGGGGTCTCATGGTCAGATGGATGCTGGAGTTCAGAAGGGGACAGTACAGGATTACACAAGCACTTGGTGGGTGCCTCAATGAGAGTTTGCTTTCAAAGCGAACATTCAGGCAGTACAACAGTCTGGTATGTATTTGATATTCTGCATTTGAGCCTTTATAGCATGCTGAGGAGAGACGCTGCTCTTCATTTGTCTCAGGTGATAAGAGATTGGAAGGAATTAGCTTTCTTCGAAGGCAGAAGGGGAAGTATTGGTGCTTCTTCAAATCTTGGACGCAGATTGCTAGAAGGTGATGGACAAAGAGTACTGAAGCCAAAAGAGTACCTGCTTGAGAACTCAGCGAGAGTTCATGGTCCAAGTTATCTGGAAATATTCATTGGTTGTAGACCTTGCCACTGGAAGGACAGGTTGAATCAGACCCTCAGAGCATGGTGCTTGGAAGACTGCAGGTTGTTCACTCATTATAAGGGGGACGACTGGAAGATCGTGACGGCTGGATTGCTCGGGTTCAGAGGCGGGAATGTGACTGAAGGAGGTGGTACCAGGAGGTGCTACCAAAGATGGACCTGTGTACCAAGATGGTGTGCGGAAGTGGAACCGGACCTGGATGAAAAGCCAGAAAAAGATTTCGACGCCGAAAGGTTCCAAAGGACTACAACCAGGGAGTTACTGGAGCATCGTCATCGGCGTGTAGGCATTGGGCCAAGATGTGTCGGTGAGAGGGGGTGTTGTAAAGGTCACCTCCCCATCTGTAAGCCCCCATATAAGGAGAGCATGGGGGGGGTGAACCTAGGGTTTGAGTGTCTGTCACATGGGCATCTAATTGGATGCCATGTGGGCAAGAATCAAAGAGATGGAGGGTACCTGGAGCTAGGATGGATCTCCAACAACAAAAGGCGAAGCAATAGCCAGCACAAGGAACCCGGAATAAAAAGCAATCACATGGCGCTGACATCTACAAGGATGTGCAGAAGAAAAGAAGAGCTATGCGGTTGTACCAAAGCCAAACCAAACAAACGCTCAAGGTGAGGAGGTTGTGGTGAGGTGTGCAAGAGGTGCGTGTTCAAGTCCAAGTGGCACGATAGGCACGAAGGCAAAGGCGAAAATGCACGAAATTATGCAAATGAATAGTCCTCCCTGCTTGAGGCAGAATGATCATGTCAGAGAGAGCTTGCAACCTGCATTGGCGTCAATCTATGCCTCTGCAACGAGCACTTCAGCCAACCCTACTAAGTTTACTTGATGGTACAATATTAGAGAACTAGGGGGGTTCACAATTGTCTTGCTGAAGACCAGAGAGGACTAGAAAAGCTTCCTGTAGAGTTTCCTATGTGGGACATACCAACAGAAATGGAGCAATAATTTAAAAACCTCATCAAGAAGTTAAAAACCAGCAACTGTACCATGCATAACCAACACTTGAAACATACACATATTGAAACACAGGAGCAATCTGCTTTTCCCAAGATGAAAATGCCTGAGGCCAACAGTACTATGTCCGAGTCCCTGCCCGACAACAAAAAGCTTGGAAAGATAAGTAAAAGGGAAACACACCACTGAAGTTGCAAAGTATTAACTTTGATAAGGTTTGACAATAGGAAATCAACAGTATAGTGACAAGTATATCTTTTCAGATGAGGAGCCTGCCCAAATTCATCACATAGAACAAGCAAAGGACCTTTTTGCCTTATGAGTCACCCACAAGGTTTTGGGCAAGGGTAGGCCAAACTTCATGATAGAAGATGAAGTTTTCATGACTAGCAAGACAAAATAGGACAATCCTACTTAAGATACTAATCCCAACCACTAAATAAGATCGAGTTTTCATGACAAACATTACAAAATAGGACACCAAATCTCTCAATTGCTTAATTTTGTCCCATCTGGGCTTAATTTTGTCCCATCCGGTGCCTCATCTTTGTCTGGTAATACAGTGAGTAATTCACGAGCCGCATTATCTTTCATCGGTACAATTCGGACAGTTATCTCTTGCCCTGCCTTCCAAACTCGCTCTAGATAAGCTGCACCACCAGTAATCCCTAGGTCTGTCCCTGGGAGGAAACCTTCTTTCCTGCCCTTCGGCAATGTCACAAAAAAGCCAACAGTCATCACCTCCCTGATTATAGCTTGCATAGTCCTTGGTGCTCCCTTTTGAAGCAGCTTTGATGGGTCCACCTCAACACGGCTAGCTTCCTCTTCTAGCTCAGCAGCTCGCCTTTGCGCCAGGGCTTCTCTTCTATAGGCCTTCATGCGCATCCTTGCTTCCAAATCAGGTGGTCTTCTTGGTACTGTGTCATAATTTGAACGAGGAGGAGGGGTATAACCTTCATCTTGCCCTGCATTTTGCTTCACCAAGAGTCCAATACAATAAAATCAGCCAACTTGGGCAAACCTCCCAAATTTTGGCATCAAAACACTGGAAACATTAGGTTTCCAAGAGACAGCCATAGATAATAGCTCCCATTCTTTAAACAATTACTTACTGAATATCTTCTGTTTGGCCATGTCCTAGGCGCTGCTGCCTGACCTTCCTCAGAAACATTTTTCTCAAATTTACCTGAACTGCTGCAGTACACGTTTCTTTCCAAAGGGTTGGAATCTTGCTTACCATATGAAACAAAGTTCCTTCCAAATTTAAGAGGCCCGGTGAAGGAGAGGAACTTCGATGACCATCTGGAAAACATAACTTTTGCACTTCGGTCCAAAATATGCCTTGCATTCTCATTTACCAATGAAGTCATAGCAGTCATTGCAGAAACCTGACACAAAAACTGCGATGTAGAGTAAATCTCAGCTGTAAGCCTCATATTGGAAAAAATGCAGATCTAAGATGAGAAAATTACCCTTGAGCGATAATGTAGCTTCAAATGCCTGCAATGCATAACCACAAGGCACAGTCAACAAAAATTCATATCCTGCATATTATCAATGCCCAACAACAGTGCAAAAAAACTGAATGAGCACGATTTCAGACACACAAAAATCCAAACTGACACACACAAACATAGCTAATATAAGATGTCTTTGCATCAAGTTTCTAGCAAGTCATGATGAAGGCTGGACTTAGGAGAAAGCTAATCAAAAGCTATTATACTCTCTTTGCATCAAATATCTAACATGAATCAAAGGGAGCTCTGAAACCATGTTAGAGTAACAATCTCTGATACCATGTTAGAGTAACAACACTAGCTTGCTACAGCCTAGCCTCTGGATCCAAATAATGCCAGAAGCATCCAAAACGTAAGATCTGACCATATACCTAGATAAGTCCAGGAACATGCCCAAACTCATCCTCTAAAAACACAACATAGTGCAATTTCAATCTCATGATAGTCACTCACTCATAAAGTTGAAAACCATAAACTCCATCACACACAGGGGACTAGCTACTATGACATCCCCACTGACATCATCAGCACCCAACAGTGGGTGTAGACCATAGTATAAACATATGCTCACACATACAAATCCACACACCCACACATACTTGAGCATCCATTATCCAAAGTGTTCGTACTGAGTTTCTGTTGGCACTCCTGAGGTGAAGGGCAGCCTCAGCCATGACGAAGGCTAGCACTAAAGGAGAAGGCTAATCAAAAGGGTCCAAAACCTCTTCATTCAAGCTACAACTGCTTGTTAAGACTAAACGCCTTCCCTAAAAAAACCCATTAAATTCAAACAAAAAATACCATGCTTCTTTATTGTCTCAAGAATTTCATGGGGGTTAGCATAATTGTTTTCCCTTCTTTTGTTCAAAGAGAGAGTAGGGATTCAACTAAGGGTTAGAGTCTTATTAATTTTTAGGGTTTCTAGGTGGTATGTTACACTCTCCCCTTCTAGCGGACCAAGGATGTCCTTATGCTTGAGAGTTGGGAATTTCTTTTCTGAGTTCTACTTCGGTCAACCATGTAGCTTCTTTGAATGGATACCTCTTTCATTTAATCAAATACTCCTGAATGACTTTGTTCCTCAAAGGGCTTTCCTTAACTTCAATGATTTCTTCTGGTTCAATATCAAATGTGCCATCCGAGTTGAAAATAACTTCAGTTTTTGGGATGTGAGAATCATCATATAGCATGGGAAGCATTTCAAAACATGATCCATAATGTCCTCTTTCATGCTAGGCCAATAGAAGTGGCCCTTCACAGCATTATAGGTGTTTTGAAAACCAAAATGTGCAACTGTGAGGGATTCATGTAACTCATGAAAGATGGTCTTTTTTATACTAGGGATGCTCAAAATGCATAACCGCTCTTTCTCATCCTACACCTTATAATGTCTTAGGTTAGGGTCATCAGGATCATCTATGTTCATGATGGGACCAAAATAAGGGTCTTCCTTTGGCCCCAATCCTAAATTTCCAGGATCCATGTGTTCTTAATCATGGATATGGCATAGAATTCTGGGTTTCGACTTAAGGCATTAACCACCATATTTTCTTTTCCAAGTTTGTAATGCATGTCAAAGTCAATCCTCCTGGGTGGTGGCATTCCATCTTCTTTGCCTAGCATTAAGGCCAGGTTAGGTAAAATTCCACTTGAGACTTTGGTGATATGTGAATAGATTGGATTTTCTTCTAAGGAGGTAGTGTCTCCAAAAATTTAGCGAATGCACTACTGCTAACAACTATAAATCATGAGTCAGATAGTTCTTCTTCCCATACCTTGACTTCCTAGACTCTTAGGCTATGGGCCATTGATCCTGGCTAAGCACTCCGCCTATGGCTACTCTACTAGCATCTATAGTTACAAAGAATTCCCAATCAAACTTAGGCAGTTTTAGTATGAGATCTGTGATTAGGGCATCCTTTAAAGCTTGAAATCTTTCTTGACACTCGGTGGTCCAATTTATGTTAGTGCCTTTCTTTTTAACAGATCAAGCATAGGTCTAGTAATCTTGGAAAAGTCATTTATGATCTTTTTATAAAATCTACCGAACCCTAAGAATCCCTTAATGTCATGGTCGTTTCTTGGCATGGGCCAATGCTTATGGACTCAATTTTTCTTGGGTCCATCCTAACCCCATCTTTGGATATGACATGATCCAGGTACTCAATTTGGTTAGTGTCGAAAGAACACTTAATCTTTTTGGTAGATCAATATATCATCAAAGAAAGAACACTTACTCTTTTTGGTAGAAAGAACACTTACTCTTTTTGGTCCATCCTAACTCATATTTGGATACCACATGACCCAAGTACTCAATTTGGTCAATATATCATCACAGAAGACTAGGTGATAGCCTAACTTAAGGTCTATCTTGGAAAAGATCAATATATCATCAAAGAAGACTAGGACGAAGCGATCTAGGTGATATCTATCTTGGAAAATATTTGGGCTCCATGGAATCAATCCAAGAGTTCATCTATCCTAGGGATCAGATATTTATTCTTAATGGTTCTCTACTTCAGCTACCTATAGTCAATACAAAGCCTTGAACATGCCATCCTTCTTTTTTTGTAAAAGGATGGGGGCTTCCCATGGAGAAGTGCTAAGCCGCATAAAATATTGATCTAAAAGTTGATTAAGATGGATCTTAAGGCAATGGCCTTAGGAACAAAGGGCTTTAGAAGATTGGTTGAGCTCCCAATATTAGGTGTATGGGATGGTCTATGTCCGTTGGTGGAGGTAATTCGATCAGCTCCTTAGGAAGTACATTCTCTTGTTCATGAAGCCAGTGAAGGAAAGAGAGGTCCTCTTCTTTCTCCATGGGATTTGGTTGAATCGAGAACAGTTCTCCTCCTCTCTTAAGATTCTTTGGAAGGTCCCCTTTCCAAGATCTATAGGTTCTATGGAGAGCTCTTGGTTGAAGAATTCATGTACTCAACCTTGGGAGGTCTGGACTTTGACACTACTCCTTTTCGAAGAAAAAATATGAGCTTCATGGGTGGCGAGCTAGTCCATGCTCAATTTGCACGATACTTTCCTAGTGGGAAGACTTGGAAAGTGTAGTTAAAGCCATTCAAATCTAGGTTGAAAGCTAAATCCTTCACTGTCCCAATACTTATGCTGACCTTTTCGGCTAGCCAATTCAACATTTAGAGGAAGTCTTTTCTTACCTTTTTATTTAATATTATTAATGCTCTAGGAGAGATAAAGGAGTAAGTACTCTTTGTATACTTGGTAATGGGGGCACGGCAGTGCCAATTAGGTGTACAGGCTCTGGCAGGGATGATTTGCGCAGTAGGGTTGTAGCTATAGAGGTTGGGATTTCTGGGTCCAAGTTTCAAGTACTTGGGGTTTATGCTCCTAATGGGTCCAAGGAATGATGTTGATGCTGGATCAACCCATTAACACCTCCTTCGAGAATCTTGCCATGATGCCATAAGGTATGCCACATCCTCCTTCCCAATTCTAAGTACCCATCAGGGCCCGTGGATATTGTAAAATTTTCTTTTAATTTAGTTGCCTATCTCTTCTATCTTACTTAGCTACATGACTAACACACAAGCTGACTACTATGTGTGGGGTGTGCTTAACCTATACCATAGATTTGGAGTATATAAGAGAGCTTATAAGAATGAGGCACAGGGACAAAATGTTCATTCATAAAGAAAAAGAGCTCCATATGGCTATCATTGATTCCTTTCAAATTAAATTGCCATGTATTCAGGGCGTAGGTATATCATGTATATATAGAGCTTAATGAAACAAGCATTGAATTGATGAAGTTGCCACAAAGCAAGGTCATGAGTGGCATCCACGATCTCTTGAAGTTCTTGACGACATCTCCAAATCGTGAAAAAGTCTTAGAGGAGCTGCTAGCTTGTTCGTAATTCTTCACTCCCTAGAGGAGGCTCTGGACCAACAGGCCAATGCTTCTTAAGTCCATAGCCTAGTTAATGTGTAAGGAGATATTGAGATGGGCAACAGCACTAGAACCTTTACAGGATTGCAAAGAGAAAGCCAATTTGGGCCCATGCAACCTTATGCAGAATGTCTTGAACCTTAGGTAGCCAATGCATGCATCGCTATAGTTTCTTTCCCCTAGATACTTCCAAGCATTTAGACAATGTTAAGCATGCTTGCAATTCACATTCCAGATACCGAGTTGTAACAAAAGTGTAGGAGAATTAATACAAGAGATAATAAAGAGGAAATGAAATAATGATTCAAAACATTATACTTGTAAAGTCACTCATAGTTTCTTTTTACAAAAGTTCGTGGCCTTTGTCTGATGGCCAACCTTCCAGCCTCCCCTTACCGCAGGGCCCTGGAGAGATCCACCTCAAGCTCCTTCCCTTCATGTAGGGATCCTTGCTACTCTACGTAGCTTCCTAGTCTAGCTCCTCATCTTGGTACACTCAACCTACTCACACCTTGCCCAGCAAGGAAGACTCTCAGCCTCAGTGGCTATCCACGATCTCACCAGGGGGTAGAAGATTCTCACAGTGCGATCACTAGCAGAGCAGGACAACTCCAGAACTCACAATTTGTCTCTTAACTCACACAACTAGGAGACTGGTTACCTTAACCGTTGCCGTTCACCATGCCCTGGGCTCCTCTTTATAGCCTTGGCCAACAGCCTCCATAACACTGGAGCTTTGGCAAAATGTAGGGCTGCATGCACCATTAGCTTGCATGGCCCTCACGTACCTTGCAAACACCCACAAAAGAGGATTAGTCCTTACCTATACAAGAATTACTTAATTGGATTTATTTCCCTTTCTTTCTCCTTTTATACCCCATCCAAGCCATCCCATGTATATGCCTAGGGTAAAGTTAGTCCTTTATGCAATTCTTCATGAAATTTTGTTCTCTCTTTCTAATGCTCCCCCCACATGCATCCTTATAAAAATCCACTAAATTCAAAGAAAAATTACGATGCTTCTTTATATTCTCTCAAGAATCAACCTTTCATGGCGGTTAGCATAATTGTTTTTCTTTCCTTTGTTCAAAGAGAGAGGTAGGGGTCAGAGTCTTCTTCTTTTTTTGGGTTTCTAAAGGCTATGTTACAACAATCCTAAGTGTTTTGGGAAGGATTAGTCTCACCCCTGGTTCTCAAGTGTCCTAAGTGTCCTTAAGACCTCAAAATTTAATGAGAAGCATGGACTAACTTAACTTTTCAATTTTCTTCCGAAGGGATCGAATGCGAGAGATTGGCCAACACCTAAATTACATGAGCTACCACTACTGCTCTACACGTATGACTCTTAAATGATGGAAAAGAAATGAGTCTTTGCAAGTAGCCATAGATTAAGGCAATATTCACACATGCCCAAACAATGGGGAGGATGAAGGTGCACTAAATGTTGTTGGCACAAAATGATTGGATGAAATTCATGTCCGTAGTAGATGTTTTTGTCTGACATGGGTAGGTTGACCCAAGGTGTGGACATCCCAGAAAAGTGAAATACATCAATGATCAAACACCATTTCCTAGCCCAGGCATCAGGACATGTGTGAATCTTGCCTAAGTCCACTATGTCGGGCCATCTATGAAGTACGACGATGCTCAAACACCATTTCTCAACCCACACATCTGGAAATGTGTGAATTCTGCCTACTATGGTAGTCCCAAAAATAGGAGGTGCACCGCATGAGGGGCACTAAGGAGCCTCTTGGTTAAATGGTTGTCTTCATTAGATCTACATGATAAAGCCAATATGGCACCATTACAAGTTATGGGTAGCACATCCTTGCTATAAAACCTCTTCTTGTCGGCATCTTCAACATCATAGATCGAGATAGAGAGCTGGATGCACGGATCATGGACAGGAAACCTAGATGCATTTAATGACCATGGGCGTAACTCTCCTTAGAGAGCTTCCCCACACATGCTAGCAGGGCTATGCCAGCCCCATTAGCAGCGAAAAATCATGTTCTCATGGCTAATAGCAATGCCTAAAGATTGTTTTTTCTAGCATTGGACTGCAAGTCTAGCAATGCTGGTTGAGCATGGCAATGTTCAAAGACTTTGACTAGTATCCATGCCATTCGTTGAAAAAGACTCCTAAACTTTCATCAGGGCATATTAATTATGCAGCAGCATCCATCAGAAGAAGACACATGGGGACATAGATGATGATTCTGAGGCCTCACTTGTTGAATCAACGGCCTCCCTAGCCTCAGCGGCAAAGCTAGGAGGCTCTCTTACTACCTATAGGGTTTAATTGCTCCTTGCTCAAAATTCGATTAATTAATTTGTCCCTCATTCCACCATCTATCTATCTATATTTTGGAGGTGCTATGTGGCATTGAAAGGCTATGCCATGCGGTGCACGAAGGGCTACTCTCTCCTTTGACATTTCCTTTGATCCTTTCTCATAGTTCCTTGCCCAACACGGTAAGCTGAATGGGCTATTCAAATCTCTCTCTCTCTCTCTCTCTCTCTCTCTCTCTCTCTCTCTCTCTCACTCACTCACTCACACGCACGCACGCATGCACACACGCACACACACACACACATTGTTATTTTTATTTTGGTGAAAAGATTTTTCTTTTATGTTACAGAGTCACAATCCCAAAGTAGGATGTGCTCAAGTACATCACACACATAGAGAGTTACTATTCCCATTTTTCTTTTGCATCCACTTAATTTCTTAACCCTTTTCCTATTTTTTCTAATTCTTTTTCCTTCTACCTCATAAACACTCCCTAATTTTTCCTAATTTATCCTAAATTTTTTTCAATTTCTTTCTTAAAGCTGTAAAATTTTCTCTCTCCCCCCCCCCCCCCCCCCCCCCGATCTTTAACCAATTTTCTCCTATTTTCTTCCCTATTTTTTCCTCTTCTTTCCCCATAATTTTCCCTTTTTTAAGCTTGTATCCACACGTACATCAATGCTGTCACTTTTTAACCCAACAAAAAAAATCTATTTTTCCTAAATGTTTGCTCACTTGTCACTTGCCATATTGCTTACTATCCTTCGTTAGCTCATCACGAGATTGAAAAATGAAAATCTTGGTCCATCTAACAATGCTCTAATTTAGTAGCCTATCCAAATTGTAGAGTTATAATTTAACATTCTATCTATAAAATGGCAAGGAGACAATGAAATAAATGTTTAAATAAGGAAATTTTAAAAGTGATGTGAGACTGAAAGCAAGAAACAACTCATATTTAGTCTCCATTGACGTCAAAGATGTGAGTACCAATGAGCAGTAGAACTATTGACTTTGTAAAAGAATGAGCACTTAGAGCAAGGGATCAACTTCAAGAACCATTGGTAAAGCTTGGGAGTATTACTATTCCGAATGAAAAAATCTCAATGCTTCATAGAGGATGAGAGTTTACTATCAATAGTTACTACATTAAGGGACTTCAAACACACTTACATAAATTTCATGAATTCCACACCTAATAAAATCCAATGTGTTCATAGAGAATGATTTGCTACTTGCAATGATGTCACTAGTTGTAGGTTTCTATGTCTATTAAAGTGAAACTTTTGTTCAAATATGTGATGTCAAAACTAACCATTAATTTATTACTAGGAAACTACAAGGCCATGTGATACCTAAACCAACCATACTATGAGACCATGTATGACAATATGATCATGATGGGTGCACCTACAAATATGTAACCATATAAAGTGGGTTCAGAACAAGGGGCTTTCTAATGCAATAGAAACACAAAAGGATTTTTTTAATTTACAAAATCATAAAAATCATTTTTTCTTAAAGGGAAAGTAATGTAGGACATATATGTAAGTAAGGGTTTAAATGTTACGCCTTGAATGCATGGTCTATGTAAGTGCAACCCAAGAGATGTGATGTAGGCTAGATCTGAGGACGTAGGCGTGAATCGTGTTCACATAAAACTTTTTTCTTAATGAATCACAAAACTTGGGGTCCAAATTTTTGAAAGTTTTTCTTGAGAATATGCAAGTTTTTTAGCTAAAATATAATTAAACTATCTACAATTTTGCAGATTTACAAATCGTACGGTGGAAATGAGATTGTGGTAGGTTCATTGTATATAGTTTGCAGGTTTTCTGTCAACGCTGGGAGTGATACGTTGAGGCTATGATGTAGGCCTAACATCAGGAGCAAGAATTAAAGTCACCTACTTGATGAGAAATGTGCATGTAAAGCCTCATGTGCAAGCCTGGATTTGGACCAAGCAAATGAAAAAGTGAAGGAAAAACAACAAAAAAATTCGAGGCTATTTAGGATTCGGTCTGTCAAAAGTATGTGATGGGTGCTGGTCAATCACTCTCGGGCCTTAGTGCCCATGTGAGGTTTTAATGTCAAAGGCTGGTCTCAAACTACTCCCCAACATCTACCGGTTTCAATGCATATACCCCCATGACAAACCGTGCTTATATACAACCAATTTTGCTCTCTGTCTCTCTCTGAGTCTGAGACTTCCGTCATGCTTCAATTTATTGATCTGCACGACTTTCGTTCACACATCTCTTTTATGAAGATCACCAGTCAAGTCGCTCTTCTACTGCACGCCTGCTTACTCTTCATACCTTTCGTAGCATTGGCTCTCTCCCCCGCAGCTCAGCTGGTTAACACAACAGATGGGCTTTGTGCGAGCCTCGTACTCCCCCTGCAGATCTATGATTGCCACGAATATGTGGTTACTCTCGAGCTTTGCCTTCCACTTTCAATATCCTTTCAATGCCCGGGATGGCTTACTCTTAAATTCTCGGATAATAACTGCTCTTTCTCTCTATTTGATGCAAGTCTAATTGCATAGACGGAGAGCCAGATAACTAACGTGCTCTATGTAGGTGGAGACTGGAGATGGGTTTCTCTTGGGTGTACAGCGTATATCAAGCAAGCAAGCTGCAGGAGCACTGAAGGGAGCGGTGTTTTTGATGCATGGATTACTACTGGTGAGATGCCGCCCCATTTCATCGTTTATAAGACGCGGAAGCTTCACAAAATGAGGCGTTTGGGTTTGACTAAAGATGCATCTAATGGAAACGGAGCCAATCAAATCTGTTTGGCAGGGAGGTGACATATGGGTGTTGAATGAGCCTTCTCAAGCTTTGGGATTTGTCTTGGCTGATGCGGGTTATGATGTATGGATTGGCAACACAAGGACGACCAGATTCAGCTATGGGCACGTCTTCTACAAAAGAACAGATCAGGTCTTGAAGATTGTGTAGAGAGAGAATTTTGTATAGAGTAATGAACAATGGACGTTGACATTTATCGTCGATCATGTAATGTTGTGCATTTCAGGGTTACTGGGACTGGAGCTTCGACGAGATGGCGGATCAAGATCTTCCAGCCATGTTGGGTCTGGTTTACAGCACTACAGGCTCTAAAATACACTACGTTGGATACTCGCAGGTTTCCTTTATCCTTCTAATTTCGCTTTGTTCGATTATCTCAGATGGATTCCTGTTGATTATCGACCATCTGATGATCGTATTGCTTTGGACTTTTGAGACAGGGCGCTCAGCAATGCTTTGCCGCATTTTCTGAAGGCAAGTTGCTGGATTACGTTGACAAAACGATCATGCTCGCACCTCTTGCTTACGCCGACCATAGCACGTCTCCCTTTGTATTAGCCCTTTTCGATTTGCGTATAGACAAGGTAAGCGTCTTACGTTCCCCGTATGATCGTGGCATCTTCTGAAATTAGACAAATGTCACATAGATCTTATACAGATCAATTCAAATTGCTTATAATAGGTGAGTTCCTGCAGATCTTAGAGGCCGCGAATGTGAACGCATTTGCCACACAAACGTGCGTTAAATAATCCTAAACTTTCGGATTTCATATTGAATACACTCGCGTTTAAAAGCGAAACTTGATAATACAAGCTTCGGATTCGGAAATCACGCTGCAATAATTAATTTCATTCTCTATTGATCTGTCGCCAGGCCAATGGGAAAGCAGATCGTTGATATCATATGTACACCCAGAAGCACCCGTTGTTACAAGGGGTGGCTCTATCTCGTTGGTGGTCTCTCTCTCTCTCTCTCTCTCTCACACACACACACACACACATGCTCTCACACACACACTTTTTTTTTGTGAAACCACACACACACACACATTCATTCGGATTCTCTCCGACAAGATTTAATTGTTTTGCCTGTTTTCGACAGACTATAACTATTTTGCATGTTTGATGGCATATTGTACTTGTCTCTTCCTGCGCCAAAATAGTGCTTTCACAAGTGAAGCTCTTGATCTGCAGGCAAGACCTGCTGCTTGAACACGACAAGGCGACCAATAATCGATAAATATGAAACACAAGCCACATCTGTGAAGAACTTGGCGCACTATGGACAACGTCAGTAATTTTTTGATTTCGAATCTCCTCAGATTATATAGAATACACTACCAATGGTGTCGCCTCAAAGAATTTGCATGCATTTTACAACACACATTTCAAAGATAAATAACCTATTGCCTTGCGTTGATCACTTATAGAGGGTCGGGAAAAGACTTTTGCAAAGTTCGACTATGGTATCTTGGGCAATCTGCAAAAGTACAATAGCCCCTCGGCACCGGAATACAAGATTGCAAACATTCCTACGAATAGGCTACTTGTGATCAATGCGCTGAACGATGAAATTGCAGCTCCAATGGACATAAATCGACTAGTAGACGAATTGACACCAGGCTTCAGGCTGTATACGATACCAGAGTATGGGCACTTCGATTTCATCTTCGCTTATAATATCTATTCCGAAGTGTATGGTCAACTCTTAGATTTCTTGGACTCACAGTAGTTAAAAGTCCTGCACCATTATCACATCAAGGGCTTTACTTATTAAGCCCATCAAAATGCAGTGTTTATATAGTTTATTGGGAATGTTCTCATTTGAAGGAGGGTAATGCTAGCAAGAATAGTAATACCAAGTTATGGAGGTTTCATCTCTATATATTGCTCCCAGAAATAATATGAGTTTATGCAATAGGCTTATCATCCCATGAAAAGGCACGTTTGTGTGAATGTGATGCTAGTCATTTATAGTATTAATCAATAACTTGTTTATCTCTTGAATTTTACATGATTTATTATTCATTCTAATCCAAAGTAAAGAGCCCTTCTTCAATACGATTGTGTCGCTATGAATAGATTAAATGAGAGAGAGGCTTCATCAGAAGCACACCGATTTACATGAATCTAAATCTTGGATTATTTGATAGATTATTGTGAGTTCTTAAGGAAGAAGATGAGAAATTTTGGAGTATACATTGAGAGTGCAAAGAGACTTAGCCCAAAACCATGGTATTATTACCCATTACATCCATTAATCATCATTAAATAATACATTGATACACATCAAGAACCAATCAAGATTTAGACAAGGTCAAGACCACGACTCAACTATAATAGGCTTAGAATAGAAGTAGACCATGAAGAAGATGTATGCACTTCGCCAAAAGTCTACTCTACATTCCATGTCACACAAAGAATACCAAGTAGACCTCCACAATGCCCTTCGTAGAGCTTCTAGAGATCATGGCTCGATGATCCATAACTTATGTGTTGCTCAACAAAACTTGACAAAATTTGTATCTAAACTAATCTACACATCGCAAACTTGAACATGCACTACTACCCTTAGGCCCTATTTCGACGCTATTCATAGTTGCTTATTACTTAATCCTTCAATGAAAATGACATCCATTGATATTAGTGGCAAAATGGCATTGCATCAATATTTGCATAGACATTAGTGGCCAATTAAGCATCGATATTATGTGGGAAGTTCCAATAATGTTGATATTAGCATCGATATTTGTGTCGATACAGTTTTTGAAAAAATAATAGCATCAAAAAAAGCATCGATGATCTGTAAGCACTTTGATCATTAAAAAATTAGAATAGTGTGGGGTTTTACCCTCAACCTTGCAATAACGAAATCAAATACAAATATTTTCACAATCAAAAATGCTTTTTATTAATGTTGTTCTCTATTCTTTACTCAATCAAAGCCTCACTGGAATTTTCCTCATGAGATTAATGTGTATCCTCTCGATCATCCATAGGTAGATCTCAAACATCTTTAGCATGTAAATTGAGGTCTCCTAAATTAGTGTCTGAGAAAACCTCTCAAAAATTCAAACTAATACTTAAAGCTTACAACCAAATGTAAATAAAAGAAATATGATTATAGAATTGTAGGTCATAACCTTGTGCTAATTCCTCCTCCCTATCTATTACTGTCCTCTTCATGATCTAGCATCTATGAGAGCATCTTTCGATGGTGCATTTAGCAAGCATTTGTGATAACTCGAGGGGATGATTTCTACCTCTATTGTCCTTCGACATGCTTTTCTATCCTTCTCTCTTTTAGCTCTTCTTCTTCATATTTGTTTGATCCATTTCTCCACAATTGTAAAGACAAAAGGTGTTCACTTTGAGTTACAAAGAGATACTCTTTTTTTTTCCTTTACCTTCCTTGTTCGATCTCTCCTACAACTCATGGATCATCACTATCATCCCAAAGTTGAGGCATTTCTAGATTTAGTTGTGTAACAACAAACTCTTGCACTAGCCATCCTTTTGCAATGCTACCCTCTAGTCTAGCCTTTTGCATGCATGCATGACTACAAAAAAATGGACTCAAAATCTCACCTTTTGAAGAATCACTAAAATATTAGAGGCTTGGATAAGGGAATATGGAATCCATTAAGCAAATTATTGATGTGTTCTTCTTGTAACAAAGCTCCGTAACTTTAGGGAAATTTCCACATTTTTATAAAAGACCTAAAAACATTTCATTGATGCTTCACAATAAAAGTTGCAAGCCTTTGGCAAGCTTGGCCTAACCATGTCAAACCTGCTTGTTTTCCTCCCATCCAAACTATTCTCTAACTAGAACTATGCTCACATTTTCCTTCAACCAATTTGGCCCAAAACTTTGACTTCCAAACCAACTCTATTAGTCTCTCTCTCTTCCAAAACCTTTCATCTCTTCCATGTACTTCAAAAATGCATTCCCACCACCGTCTAGCAACTTGTTTCAAACTATCTTCATTCCACTCCTACTTAGTCATTTTTCCTCCACTTGTGAAAATCTCTTAGAGAAAACTTTTGTGAAATCTTTGTTCCTATATTCTCTCTCTCTCTCTCTCTCTCTCTCTCTCTCTCTCTCCTTCTCAAAAACCAAGGGTGCGACATATTAAAAGGAGTAAGAACAACGAGCATGTTTATGGTTTTCACAGCTTACTCTATCTTTTTAGAGTATAATAGAGAATAATTCACAAGAAGGAAGACATCCTTTCAAGGTAATGAAGTAATTTCCCTTTGAAATTTGTCTTTTTATTAAGTACATAAGTTTTCATCTCACAATCTGTCTTGATATGTTTGTTGCCAAAGGAAAGGAGGAGAGGGAGATAGAGATAAACACACTATTCAAAATTTTTGGACGTGTAAAGTCCAATTTGACAAAACAGTCCAAAAATTTTGAATATACTAGTAATGTTGTTTTTTGAACTAGATTTGACTACTCAAAACAAAAGATTTGATGATTAAGTACTAAGAACATCAATGCATAACCAAATCTCTTACAAAGGTGGTCTACATAAACATCTTCAAAACTTCACAAAAATTTCTTACAAAGGTGGTCAACATAAACATCTTCATAACTTCTTGTGAATTGAACTACTATCACCTAAGAACATCAATAGATGACCAATAATAGATGACCAATTCTCTTAGAAAGGTGATGTAAATAAACACCTTTATGTATAAGTGGTGTGCACACACCTTTATGACCATTTCTTTTAGAAAGGTGGTGTACATAAACCCCTTAGAAAGGTAGTGTAGATAAATCCTTTTATGTGTAAGTGGTGTACATATACACCTCACTTGGTATTAAAAAACACCCTTAACTATAAAAATACATTTGACATAAAGTTTAAAATACACCATTAAGTATAAAATGGACCTCATAAACAATCTTTATACACAATAATGAGAGTAAAGAAATCAAAAAAGTAGTAAACTTTTTATTAGATATTCGCTTTACATAGAAGTTCAAAACTTGTGATTACAAAGCCGTCAGCCATCATGTTACTCAATACCAATGTCCTCAATGCCAGGCCCTTGACTACCATGGTCCTAACTAATAGGCTGCTCTAAGACTGGAGTCTCAGTAGCAAGGTCCTCAGTAGTTTGCTCTTCAGTTCCAAGCACCTGACTAGTAGGCTGCTCTAGAGTCTCATGACCAAGTTCATGCTACTAGGTTCCTGACTAGTAGGCTGCTCTGGAGTCTGTAAGGTCATGGTTGAAGAACCATCTATGCCTCCTCGTAACTCCTCCTGGTCATGCTTTGCCTCGTCCATACCTTCTTTGAGTAAGGCTTCCTTGCTTGATCCACTTGCATGTCCTTCACCCAAGATCAAGGGTGCCTTCCTCACTTTTAATTTCAAGGAAAGTGCTTCCACCTCTTTAGCCTTACCTTTTCCTGTGACGTGTTGTACTACTACTTCTTGCTGCTGCGAGCCTTCCCGTATGATGAGTGGAACCTCCTTGACTCTAGTTGACAATTGATCACCCTTATTCTTTGTGCGGGACTCTAGTTGACAATTGATCACCCTTATTCTTTGTGCGGATTCCTTCTTGGTGTAAGTCATCGGATGTAGAGCTTTCATCCTCATCATCACCTGAGCTAGAATCATCACCCTCAGACTCACTACCCTTGTCTTCAACATTTTTCTCACTACCCTCTTCTTTGACATTTTCCTCTTCAAAGAAGGTAGTGCAATTGTAATATGTGTCAAAGAACTCAATTTGATGGGGGGTATCAATGACATTTACATTTCTACCTTGGCATAGCAATTTCTCAGCAGCAAAACCCATTCGATACAATGCTACTTCCCACCCATCATTCAGTAAATTCTTTGTCATCTCTAGTATCACATCAGGATCCATCGGCTTTCTGTAATCCACCATTGCTGCATCAAGCTTAACCTTATTGTCCTCAAAGTAATGAAGCTCGAGAGTCCTTAAAGGAATTTTGATTAGATTGCCACCACCCCTGGATAAGAAGCACATCAAGAAAGGCTGCAAGACTTGAATGGCAGTGCCTTCCAAGACAGTCATATGATTGCATAGGACTATGCCATGGTATACTTTTGAAAGTAAATACCCAAATGCAGATGTCAAACTTGCATACAAGGCATCCCTTTGTGATTCTGTCACGAACAGGACCAACGTTGATCTTTTCTTATCTGCCATAGGACCTTCTACGATAAACCGCACAAGTTCAACTATCCGTGACAGTGCAAGGTCTTGCAATTCATCTATGAAAAATACGCATGGCTTCTCCCAAGCATGACCGCTCATTGTTATGAAATGCTATGTATCAATGCCATTGATGTGTGCAAATTTTGTATCATTCTCTGATAAAAGGATATCATAGGAGAAGCTGAATGGAGAAGCATCATCTAAACCACCAATTGCTCTACCTTGGGCAATGGACTGCAAGGCCTTTTTCTTGATGTCCATATATTCTGTCTCGACAACCTTTGGCATTTTAGCTCTTAGATCCTTTGTTGGTGTGGCATCTACATCCATTGAAGCCAACCACTTTCTAGCCCATGTCTTATCAAGGAGTTGACCTAGGCTAAGTGCTTTCTTCTTATCCATATCAATTGACTTGCCAGCTAACTCATCATCAGATTTCAATAAAAACAATAGTGTCGAAAGAGCAGCCTCACTTTGAATCATTCGGGTAACCACTTCATCCAAGTTTCTATGCTTGCTCTTCTTTCCAAAGAAGTAGTCACCACTTAGGATCTTCCTGCATACTTCTTTTATTATTGCATCTGTAACAAACCTTAATGCTCTCCACCAAACAATAGACATCGGTTTCTTTATTTCTTTCCTCTGAGTTTTAGTGGGCTCTGGTGCCTCAAAGGATATCTTCCATGTTTCATATGCTTGGCAAACATCCACCATGCTTTGAAACACTGAGTCCTCACGGAAGACAATGCAAACATCCATGTATCTTGCAACGGCGGTGTTCAAATCCTTTGCCTCAACCTTATTACTTGGTATGCCTTGCGTATTGCTTACAACACCTTTCAAGCATCTATAGAACCGAGTCCTCTTTGCCATGTACTCAGATGTAGGTCTTCTGCCCTTCACTGTTTGTGGCTTTCCACAGCCCATCCATAACTCCCTTGCCTTTATCAAGATCTCAGAAAGAGAAGAGCTTTTTTTCAACCTAAATGGAGCATAATTCAACCTTTCTGATTCTAAAATGTACTTCGAGTCATCGTTAAATATGATACATGACAAATGACCCGTTGAAACTTTTCCATCCACTCAATCTGTGGCAAGTTTCCTTATCTTCCCTCATCAAGGGCGATCCTACAAGCTTCACAAAAGTGTTGCCCATCAATGGGCTCAAACCTGCATCTTTCCAAGAATCTATTCTTTGCCAGCATGTATCTCTTCTCGATGTCAGTCCCATATCGGCTTTTGTACAAAGCCTCTCCATGAACAAAGTCACTTCTTCTAAAGTTCTCAAAAAGCATCAAGAAAGTCCACGCGCTTTTGAAATGTGACATCAGGCAATGTAGGATCATCTTCTTGAAGTCTCTGAAACGCCATAGGACGAAGAGTGATATTAGTGGCAACTGGAGTTCTTGTTTTCCTCGTATCTTCATACAATTTGCGTGCAAATGTCTTATCTAGCTCTCTTTGATTTGTGAACAACGAAGCTCGATTAATAAGCATTGTGGCCACGCTGAATTGTGAAAATCCCCAAATGTACCCCTCATCCTCTGGAGAATGTAAGTCTACCACACTTAGAAAAGTCTTCGAGACTTGTATCTTCTTCTTGCGGATCCTCCTGTTCATCGCTATCCAATTTTTCGCCTGGTTTTAAATAACCTACACTTGAACGATCTGCACGTGGAGTAGGAGTTATTTTTTCTCTCTTTCTGGGAATAGCTGTAGAACTTGAATCTGCTCCACGATCACTCCTTCTTGTTCCTGTAGTTGCAGCAATCGATGGTGTAGGTACAGTTGGAGATACTGTAGTTACTGCCGTAGATATTGTAGTTACTCTTGCCGGAGTTATCGTAGTTATCGCCACAGATATTGGCGATACAACTTGAGGGTTACATGTTATAGATGGCGTACTTACTGCTGCACTTACTACTACTGAAGATACAACACCACCACTTGGAAATGCATCCCACATTTTCTTCAATGCTTCTAAGGCACTAAGTAATTCTTGGGATCCCTCAATTGAATCTGGTAAGGGCTTCAAGAAGTGCTTGTGCGTAACTCGTAACTTGTAAACCACCTCGTCATTCTTTCCTTTGCACACAACTTCTATCAAATTGTTTTCTTTAATGTTGATGTTTGAGACCATGCCACCATTTCTTATTACCTCTGGAGAATATTTCACGCTTGACACATTCTCTGCAGTGATCACCAAAAAATACTTTGATTTGCGCTCCATAAAATACCGAGCATGTTCAAGATATTTGAAAGACACCTTGGAACCAAAACTGGAAGCCATAGTTTTTTGAAAAATAATCAAAAATAAAAAATGAGAATTACAATGATTTTCAAACTCAAAATATTAAATAAATTTCTAGTTAAATATTATTTTAAGTTTTATTTATTTTTAATTTTTAAAATTTTTAAAATTAAATTAAATTTATTTATTTATTACGTCTTTTTTTTAATTATTTTATTTTAATTAATTTATTTATTTTTATATTAAAATTTTAGTTTAATTTTTTAACATTTTTTAAGTTTTATTTATTTTAACTTTTTTTATTTATTTTTAAATAAATTAAGTTAATTAACTTTTTTTGTCTTTTTTTTCCTTTTTTAAATTAATTAATTTAATTTTTTTGTCTTAAAAAAAAATGAAAATTTAAAGCCCTTTGGGGGCTTAGGGTAGGGGAGGGGATTAACCCCCAACCTGTTGCGTGCGCAATAGGTTGAGGGTTAACCCCCTCCTCTCCTCCCACCTCCCTGCCATCCCGCCTCTCCTTTCCTCTTTCCCGCCTCCCCCTCCCGTCTACGCCCTCCCGTCGACCCCCTCCCCTCCCTCCCGCCTCCCCCTCCCGTCTACGCCCTCCCCGTGCTCTCGCCTCCTTGCCTGCCTCCTCTCCCTCCTCCCTCCTGCCTCCCCGCCTACCTCCTCTCCCTCCTCCCTCTCGCCTCCTCACCTGTCTCCTCCCTCCCGACTGCCCTCTCCTCTCCCTCCTCCCTTCCCTCCCGTCCTCCTCACCACTCCCCACCTTAAAAAAGAGGGAGAAGAGGGGGGGAAGCGGGAGGAGAGGGGAAGGGAGCAGAGGGAGGAAGGGAGGGGGCCGACGAGAGGGGAGGCGGGGAAGGGGGAGGGGGCGATGAGAGGGCAGGAGGAGAGGAGGGAGGGGGGGTTAACGGCCAGGGAAGGGGGAGGGGAGGCGGGGAAGGGAGGGCGGGGAGGGGGCGAGAGGGCGGGAGGAGAGGAGGGAGGGGGGGTATTATTACCCCCCCCCAACCTGTTGCGTGCGCAACAGGTGGGGGGGGTATTATTATCCCCCCCTCTCTCCTCTCCTCCCCCCCTCCCCCCGCCCTCCCACCTCCCCTCCCCCTTCCCCGCCTCCCCCTCCCGTCGGCCCCCTCCCCGCCTCCCCTCCCCCTTCCCCCCCTCTCTCCTCTCCTCCCGCCCTCCCGTCGGTCCCCTGCCCTCCCCCTTCCCTGCCTCCCCCTCCCGTCGGCCCCCTCCCCTCCCTCCCTCCCGCTTGCGACGGGGAGGGGAGGCGGAGGGGGAGGCGGGGAAGGGAGGGGCCGATGGGGAGGGGGAGGGGAAGGGAGGGCCCGCGGGGAATGGAGGGGCCGACGGGGAGAAAAAGGGAGGGACGGCGGGGAAGGGAGGGGCCGGCGGGGAGGGGGAGGCAGGGAAGGGAGGGGCCAGTGGGGAGGGGGAGGGGGAGGCAGGGAAGGGGAGGGGAAGGGAGGGTAGGGAGGAGAGGGGAAGCGAGGGGAAGGGGGAGGGGGAGGAGGGGAGAGGGGGAGGGGAGGAGAGGAAGCGAGAGGAGGGAGGGGAGAAGCGGAAGGAGAGGGGGAGGGGAGAGAGGAAGCGGGAGAAGAAGGGGGAGGAGAGGGGAAGGGAGGGGGAGGGGAGGGAGGGAGGGGAGGGAGGAAGCAGGAGGAGAGGGGAAGGGAGGGGAGAGAGGAAGCGGGAGGAGAGGGGATGGGAAGCAGCAGGGGAGGGATGAGAGGGAGGGAGGGAGTACCTGGGTGGAGAGGTGGTGGAGGAGCTCCAGGAAAGTTGTGAGAGAGAATGAGGAGAAGTAGAGTTTTATAGGAAATGGGTAGCTTTTAGGTCAAGTCAGCTTTTTTTAGTTTTTAAGGTTTTTTAAGTTCTTTTAAGTTCACTATAAGTAGAACATTCTTCATTCTCTCTTTCATTCAAAGATCATTCTTTTACACTCCACGCTTCTCTCCTCTCATTAACCTGTTGCAGGATTCTCAAAAATTTTCAAAATGTTGCAAGAGGTGAGTTCATTTCTAACCTATTGCGTACGCAAGAACTTTTAAGAATCAAGTTTTTGTAAATTTGATTTTTTTTTCAAATCTGATTCTTTTCTAACAAACTTGTCTGTACGCAACAACTTCCAAAAACCATTTTTGCATTAAATATTTTTTCCCACAAATTTTCCTCTTTACCTCAAACTCTCACAATCTATTTTCAGAAATTTCTCTCCTAGCCTATTGGGCACGCAACAAATTTTCACCAAAAAAAAAATCTATTACAAATTTCTCTCTCAACCTCAAAACCACTCAAACCTCCCTACGCAACAACTTCAAAACATAATTTAATCATAAATCTCTCAAAAAAAATCCTCAACAAAAAAAAAAACAATCTATTACAAATTTCTCTCTCAACCTCAAAACCACTCAAACCTCCCTACCTATTGCGTACGCAACAACTTCAAAATAAAATTTAATCATAAATCTCTCCAAAAAACTCCTCAACAAAAAAAAACAATCTATTACAAATTTATCTCTCAACCTCAAAACCACTTAAACCTCCCTACCTATTGCGTACGCAACAACTTTAAAACAAAATTTAATCATAAATCTCTCCAAAAAACTCATCAACAAAAAAAAAAATCTATTACAAATTTCTCTCTCAACCTCAAAACCACTCAAATCTCCCTACCTATTGCATACGCAACAACTTCAAAACAAAATTTAATCATAAATCTCTCCAAAAAACTCTTCTCACGACACTTTATTACAAATTTCTCTCTCAATCTCAAAACCACTCAAACCTCCCTACCTATTGCGTACGCAACAACTTCAAAACAAAATTTAATCATAAATATTTCCAAAAAACTCTTCTCACGACACTTTATTAATATAAGAAATCCATTTATAATATTTTTACTCCATAATATAATAAATTTTTATTAACTAATGTTAAAATATAATTTTGCTAAAAATATATATTATTAATCTATAAATTAATATAAATATTATATAATTATTATATAAATAAATATATAAATACATTAATCAAAAAAATATAACTTGAAAGGGAGGTCTTCTAGCATATGTGCTTTATATAATACTTATTCTTAAAACAATGAAGAATTAGTGAATATATTGCTATTCTATACATTATTAACTTAAAAACTAATATAAATATAAATTAATTATTATATAAATTTAAATAAATATATAAATTATTAATATTATACATTAATAACATTTAAAATTATGTAGATTATATACTAATAACCTTTCAATTTTAAAAAGTAGTCAATCAGAGAATTGAATTAATTTAAAAAATAAGAAAATATTAAAATTTACACACATACTTTTAGCATATATGCTTTTCTTCCATGTGTATAATACTTGTTAGTTAGTCAAAGAATGAAAAATTAGATAATGTATTTGTAAGGTAGATTAGATACTAATAACCTTTTAATTTTAAAAAGTAGTCAATCAGAGAATTGAATTAATTTAAAAAATAAGAAAATATTAAAATTTACACACATACTTTTAGCATATATGCTTTTCTTCCATGTGTATAATACTTGTTAGTTAGTCGAAGAATGAAAAATTAGATAATGTATTTGTAAGGTAGGTATTTAAAACCATAGAATCTAGAAGAGGTTTAGCATACTTGCTTATCTTTGTTACTATGTGCAATACTTTGCAAAAGCCTTAAACTTTGTTTAAGGCTTTACACAAAACTATAGTATCATTGCATCCATATCATTTTTTTACTTTAGCAACCACGAGATATCCATGGTATCCATGATATGGAATACATATTTCTTCTAAATATTTCTTATCACATACTTTTTCATTTCTTCTGATACACCATGCAGCATGAATGTAAGAAAATATGAATCGGTGTGTTTTTAGCCTATGTACTTGTCCCTAATCAGTAGGATACTTTGACTAGGTAGACTTATAATTACTTAAAGTAAAGCCTTTGCAAAGGATCGTACCTTTTGATACACCATGCAGCATGAATGTAAGAAAATATGAATCGGTGTGCTTTTAGCCTATGTGCTTGTCCCTAATCAGTAGGATACTTTGACTAGGTAGACTTATACTTACTTAAAGTAAAGCCTTTGCAAAGGATCGTACCTATAAACAAAACACTTTGGAAAGCATATAACATATAGTCTATATATATCTAAACTAAATACTTTGGAATGCATATTTTATATAGTCTATATACCTTAAATCTTACACCCTAAATCTTAAATCCTAAAGTTCCCTAAATCTTAGGTTATACAATCTAAGCTCTTAAACTTATATAACAGTTATAATCCCTAAACCCTAAACCTTAAACCCTAACCCCTATAACTTAAATTCTAAAACCTAATTTTCAATCCTAAACCCTAGATTCTACACTCTAAGCTCATGATCTTATATACTAAACCCTAAAACCTAAAACCTAAAACCTAAATCCTAAACCCTAAAACAATAATCATAAACCCTAAATGCTAAATCCTAAACCCTAAACCCTAGATTCTAAACCCTAAACGCTAAAAACATAATCATAAACCCAAAACCCTAAACACTAAATCTTAAATCCTAAGCCCTAAATCCTTAACCCTAAATACTAAACCCTAACCCTAAAATACAATCAAAATTTAATTATTTTCTTCAATTTGTGCAATAGGTTTGATATATCCCCCAACCTGTTGCAAGTGGAATAGGTTAATGGTGCACTCAACCTATTGCAAAAATCAAGGAATTTTCTTGATTTGTGCAACAGGCTGGATATACCCCCCCAACCTGTTGCTCAAGCAACAGGTTGGGGGGCATATCCAACCTGTTGTACAAATCGAGAATTTTCTTGATTTGTGCAACGGATTAGATATACCCCCAACCTGTTGCTCAAGCAACAGGGCGGGGGATATATCCAACAACAGGCCTCGGTTGGGGTGACCCCAACGTGTTACTCGAGCAACAGGTTGGATATACCTCCCAACCTGAGCAACAGGTTGGGGGGTATATCCAACCTTACACAAATCAAGAAAATTCTTGAGTTATGCAACACGAGCAACAGGTTGGGGGTATATCCAACCTTACACAAATCAAGAAAATTCTTGAGTTGTGCAACAGGTTGGATATACCCCCCAACCTGTTGCTTGGGGGTATATCCAACCTTGCACAAATCAAGAAAATTCTTGAGTTGTGCAATAGGTTGGATATATTCCCCAACTGTATATCAAATAAGGAAAATTCTTGATTTGTGCAACAGGTTGGATATATCCCCCAACCTGTTGCTTGAGCAACAGGTTGGGGGATATATCCAACCTGTTGCACAAATTTAAAAAATTCATTAAATAATGTTGTATTTTAGGGTTAGGGTTTAGGGTTTAGGATTTAAGATTTAGGATTTAGAGTTTAGGGTTTAAGGTTTAGGATTTATTATTTAGGAGTTTAGGATTTAGGGTTTAGGGTTTAGAAATTAAATGTTTAAAGTTTAGGATTTATAGTGGTTAAGATGTTTTGGTATTAATTATTTAAAGTTTAGGATGTAGGGTTTAGGTTTAATGTCTTCTCTGCTAGTTTTGATATAGAAGTTATTAAGTAATAATAAGCTCAATGATTATTTATTATGTTCATTTTGAGTTGCTAATCTTTGAGGTATGCTCATAGGTATTGAGGACATTATAGTAACAAATGTTGATGTAGAAAAGGTTTCTTGTGTTGCAAGTGACTCAAATATACTCACTGGTATAGAAGACTTGTCTTGTGTTGCCAGTGACTCGAACAGGCTCACTGGTATAGAAGACTTGTCATGTGTTGCAAGTGACTCAAATAGGCTCACTGGTATAGAAGACTTGTCCTGTGTTGCAAGTGACTCGAACAGGCTCACTGGTATAGAGACTTGTCTTGTGTTGCAAGTTACTCAAACATGCTTACTAATATAGAAGACTTGTCTTGTGTTGAGAATAATAAGATGGGACCACAAAGAAAAATACACGCAAAGATCGATGGGATAAGTGATGCAATAACAGGAATTGATGATATTAGTGACAATGATCATGATGTTACCACTCGAACACAAGGCAAAAGGGGCAGAGAATCTGAGACTTGTCATGTTGTTCGTAATATTGTTACTAGCATGCCAGAGAATATAGATGGGAGAATCTTGAGTTACGAAGGAGAAACAGTTCAACCACAAAATTCAAGAGGCATTGGCAACAAATTGACATCAATGAACATGTCTACCAGATTGCCATTTCCAAGATATTATAAGGTATCAAATAATTCTCAAGCCCACACAGCATTTGATTATAAAGATGAAGATTCAAGGGAAATGGATTCGAGGTTTGATGGTCTTACAACTAGAAAACGCAAGACACTATTTACAAAAAGAAAGTATGTGAGTGTGAAGAGGCGAAGAATCATGGAATCAATTCCAGAACCAAAGAGACATGTAATGCTATCCGAGGAGAATATGGAAAGGATGCTTATGCGACTTTGTTGCAAGAGACTTTGCATTAGAAAAGTTGGAAAAGATGATTGTGCAGCCATACGCCTTGGTATTTGGAGTAAGATAGCGCCTAATAGACATAACTATCTTCTTCAAGAGTTTTCATGCTTTCTTCATCAAGGCACCAATCAAGATTTGAGCACAAGACACTATAAACCTAGATTGAAATCCATGGTTAATGGGAGACCCATTTGGAATCGAGGATATCAATGGCTAACTGGACTATCACATGGCACATACTGGACCATCTGGGCAGAGGTGAAAGAAAAAGTGGTTCATACAATTCATGGAAATACCTACACGCTTAAATGCCATGGAAGCACTATAAATGCAACCGTAACATTAAAGCAAGTTCTCGAAGACCATGCATTACCGCAACCTCATCTTCAACAAACAATGCTAGATGAACGTGTTGAATGCCAATAACATCTTCCTTTGGGAATGACAAAGGTCGTCCTAGAAACTATCAATAAAACTTTACAAGACAGAGATGACAGCATGATTTCACGATCAACCTTGTACAAAATTTGGCGTAGAGATTTTTGCCATGTCAAGACACCATCAAAGCAAAGGATGTCAAAATGTAAGACATGTGATGAATTAAAAAATGCCATTGAACATAGTAAATGTGAGCAGCAACGAGGAAGATATATTAAATGGCGATCAATCCATTTACGTCATGTGCAAAATGCTCGAAAGTTGTATGCTTCTTAGAGAGAGGAAGCTATTTCACATGTCGATAAGTCCATGTGCATCACCATTGATGGCATGGACCAGAATACAACCACTTTTTGTCACGATATAGACATATCCCACCGGCATTGGAGGGCAAACGTGGACTAAAAACACACTTGTGTGGAGTATTAGTACATGGATACTGAATCTTTTGTGATGTATGGATTGATAGTTTGCATGACCATGATAGTAACCAGGTTGTTACATCATCCATTAAAGCAATAAGAAAGGTCAGAGATGCTCACGGATGTTTACCTAACACATTGCGAATACAAGCTGATAATTGTTGGAGAGAGAACAAGAATAAATATATATTTGCTTTATGCTCTATGCTAGTTGGTTTGAAAATATTTGAAGAAGTGGAAGTTGGCTTTCTTCTTGTTGGCCATACACATGAAGACATAGATCAAATCTTCAGTGTTATCTCTGGTGAGTTGAAGGCAATGGATGTTTTGACAGTGGATGATATGCTATTTCGAATTGGGAAAAAAATTGGAGGTTCTCGCAAGGAAGAATCAAAAGTGGCTATCTTAGAGAGGATGGTAGATTGGAGAGCATTCATAGAGTCACATTTACAAACAGGAGATGATGCCCTAATAGGACACACAAATCCACACTACTTTCGGTTTCACATGCATAACAATATTCCAGTGATGCAATGGAAGCACTACTCAGTAGATGGATATCATTTATGGAGTGAGTCATATGCTTTATTACAACGAATAATTCCATTGGAGGAAACTAGATTTGTTCTTGCAAAAAACAAATCACTTGACATAGATGAAATGAAAGGCTTGAAAGCCTTCATTAAACATCTTCAAAGTATGATGCAGAAATATCGTGAGCAATCAACTAAGAATTTGGAGACAATTAAATCAACTGAAGCACTTATCCAATCTTTAGAAAGACAAGAAAACTTAATAAGCATTGAATACTGTGAATCCTTTTGGCCGGAACAAGCTAGGTCACCAAGTTTTCCTTTGGATATAAATATGTTAGTAGATATGGAGGAAGCAGAGGAATGTCTTTTACCTCGAAAATATTGTGGCAGGAAGGGAGACAAACCCTTACCAGAGTTTATACCATCTAATGAGATTGAAGAGGGTCTATTTGTTGCAGTTTGGGCATCTGATCCAGGTTCAGAGTTGGATACTGAGGCACTACCACAATAGAGTGCTAAAAAGGAAACAGTTGGAAACCCTAACCCTAGCCCTAAAGGAGTTTGTATATATTCATTATTTTCAACTAAATATAGTGTATAGTTAGTCATTTGTGGTGTGCTCTCTAGCTGTGCCCTCTCTCCTCATCTCCACTCTTCTCCTATTCTCTCTCCATATTTGTTCAATCCATAAGTAGAATATCAATACATAAACTACATTATCATTCACAAACTGTGTGAAACGTTTGCCTAAGTGACAAATGTGCAAAATGTTTAGGAGGGTGAATGCAATATTTGTAGTTGGCATAAAGTCTTGTGGTAGCAACAATTTATTGATGCACAAATGGGAGCTATGGCGCTAGAGCCATTAAGCTCCACTCTTCCAAAGGGGCTATGAAAATTGTAACACTGGCTTGATCGTGTTCACAGATTAACCAATTAGACAACATACACAACAATTAAGCACGAAAGTACATAATTGATAAAGAAGGAATGATTGCATAAAAAAGGTATACTATCTTTAATAAAAACCCATAGACCACAAAATAGCTCCTCTCCTGCACATTTATGACCTACCAATTTTTTTGTAATATCTACTTTCCTCATTGGGATAGACAAAGTTGGTAAATCAAGGGAAAGTATAAATAATTTATATTTGGTTGAGTAAGACTCATCTTATGGACCTTAACGGTGTTTACAAACACCTTGATATCCTTTATGTTGTTGAGACTTGCATTTCAAGAGATTTGGGTTAAGCAAGACCCATCTCATTGACCTTAGTGGTGCTTATAAACACCTTGATAGCCTTTACATTGGCAAGACTTGCATTTCATAAAAACCTTGATAGCCTTTACATTGGAAAGGCTTGCATTTCAAGCCCAAACAAAATCTCTCATAGAGATTTGCCATCATGCCGTAACCCCTAGTGTTGCTAATACTCACCATTTAAAAATTCCAAAGTACAATTGATAACATGAATTTGCAATAAGTGCCAATCCTCCATAATCCAAGGGGTAATGAAAATTGTTAGATTTACTTTTCCATGTTCACATTTTATTCAATCAAACCTTATATACAATAATTAGGCTCAAAACTACACAATTGGCAAGAAAGTAACTGTAACATTGCCTTAATAGCATTCACATATTATGGTAGCTTGTTGGCCAATGAGATTCGACGGAAGTCTATGGATGGCAACAAGCAGGATGTAGGCTTAAATGTGCAAAGGGGCATATCATAGTTCAAGGGGAAGTCCGAAGAAATAGGGAAGTCTCGTAGCAAATCTAGGGCACGGAACATTGAATGTTACCATTGTGGCAAGAAGGGCCACATGAAAAAGGGATTGCTACAAGCTGAAAAGAGAGCAAAAGGATAAGAAAAAGAATCCAAATTGGGGTGCAAATAAGAAGGAAGAGAGTCCAAGAGAGGACAAAGGAAAAATGAAGATTGAGGAGATTAATGCAGTCACTCATGTGTATCTGAAGCTTTTCGATCACGTTGTTGCAATAATTGAGAAACCAAGTACTTCTTTGTGGCATTTCCAGCTGGGGCACATGAGCCAGAATGGAATGAAACTCTTATGGCATTTGGGTTATGTGGTGTATTTGAGTTTTTTTTACTTTGAATTTTGTGAGAATTATCTCTATGGGAAGCAGAGTAAATTAGCCCATAAAGGAAGGGGAAAGAAAGAACTTAAAAGGCTTGATTTGGTGCATTGAGACATATGTGGTCCCATGCCTACACAATCATTAGGCGAGGATGAATACTATGTGACATTCATTAATGATGCAACTAGGAAAGTGTGGGCTTATGCTATAGCTCAGAAGAGTGATGTGTTTTAGGTATTTCAGAAATGGTTGGCTTTGGTTGAAAATCAGCCAGGTAGAATGCTTAAATGCCTGCAGACTTACAATGGTGGATAGTATCTCTCTCATGACTTTTAGCATTTCTGTGATCCACATGGGATCAAGAGGGAGCTCACATCGCCTCGTACTCCAAAGCGAAATCCAATTGCAAAATAGATGAACCGCACCATTCAGGAAAGGCTGCAATGTATGCTTTCCAATGCAAGTATTTTTGGTGGTTTTTGGGCTGAGGCAATGAAGACTGCAGTGCATGTGATCAATAGATCACCTAGTAAGAGTTTGGATGGTGGTATTCCTGAAGAGGCATGGAGTGGCAAGAAGCCCTCTTACTCATTTACATATATTTGGGTGTGAGGCATATGCACATATGCCAAAAGAGCTTTGAAAGAAGCTAGATCCTAAGTCTAGGAAAAGCATCTTTCTGGGTTATGGTGAAAGTGGAGAGATGGGCTATCATCTTTGGGATCAAAAGCAAAGAAGATCATACGAAGCCATGATGTGGTCTTCAATGAGAAGAAGATGCATAAGACACCCATGAGGGATGACCATGCACGAAATGTGCAAGAAATGGTGCCCCCAGGTACTCCCACAGGTACAAAATCAAGGGTTGATAATGGATCATCTATTGGTGGAAATGATGAGCCAAATGTGGTTGATAACAAGCTGAAATGTAGGCAGGATAACAAGCTGAAATGCCCTTGAGAAGATCATCTAGAGTGTTTAGGCTACCCGAGAGATTTGTTCCAAGGATAGGCTATGTGATGCTTACTGATTGCGGGGAGCCTTCTTGCTACAGAGAGGCTATGATGCACGAGGATCAGCACAAGTGGGAGTATGCTATGCAATCAAAGATGAATTCACTCATGAAAAATAAGACTTGGGACTTGGTTTCTTTACCACATGGAAAGAAAGCATTGCCATGTAAATGGGTCTACAAGATGAAGGTCACAGGTGATGATGTGCCTAAGTACAAGGCCCGCTTGTTTGCTAAAGGGTTCAAGCAAGAGAAGGGTGTGGACTTTGATGAGATCTTCTCTTCAGTTGTGTTGATGACTACACTTAGATGCATACTTGGACTTGTGGTAGCAGAGGATATGGACCTTATGCAGATGGATGTCAAGACAACTTTCTTGCATGGGGATCTGCACGATGAAATTTACATGGTACAATCAGAAGGCTTTGAAGAAAATGGAAAAGAGAATTTGGTTTGCAAGATAAAAGAGTCTCTATGGACTTAAGCAAGCACCTAGAGAATGGTATCAAAAGTTTGATGCTTTCATTCAATCCCAGGGTTTCAAAAGAAGTGAGATTGATCACTACCTCTACACTAAAATGGCTAAGGATAATAGCCTAATACTCCTGGCACTTTATGTGGATGATATGCTATTGGCTAGCAAGAACACTTATGAGATGGATGCATTGAAGGCCAAGTTGCATGAGGCCTTTGACATGAAGAATTTGAGACTTGCAGGTCATATTCTTGGTATGTGCATCACGTTTGACTGGAGTAGGAAACTCCTTTGGCTTTTAAAGAAGGGGTGTGCTACAAAAGTGTTGCAGCATTTCAATATAGAGGGGGGGAAGGTAGTAAGTACTCGATTGACTACATATGTGAAATTGAGTCAAGCGGATAGTCCCAAATCAGATGAGAAGAGGGCCATGATGGCCAAGGTTCCTTATGCATCACCGGTTGGGAGTCTTATGTATGCTATGATAGCTACTAGACCGGACATTGCATTTACAGTGGGAGTTGTTAGCCGGTATATGGCTAATCCAAGAAAGAGGCATTGGGAGGCCATTAAGTGCATCATGAAGTACATGAAGGGTACCAAGGAGATGTGCATCCGCTTTGGAAGAAGAGAAATGCGTGTACTTGGATACTCAGATTCAGACTATGCAGGGCATGTGGATAGTAGGAGATCCACTTCTAGTTATGTGTTCACCTTTTACATAGTTGGAAGCTTTTTTTTTCCTTTGCTCGGATGCTCAAAAGATTTCTCTTGAGAAATGCTTGTCCCCCATGCTAGGTGGTGCATGTCGTGCATGTCTCACACACAAAAGTGCATTGCTTTGTCTACCATAGAGGTCGAGTATGTTGCAGCCATAGAGGGTTACAAGCCTGGCTATATGGCTTGATCAGCTAGTGGGAGATTTGGGGGTTCATACAGGTGTACCAACATTTCATGAGTGCTATTCAGCTAGCGTGAAATCCGGTCTTTCATGAAAAGACCAAACACATTGAGATCAGGTACCATTTCATTAGGGAGGTACTTGAGGACAAACACATAGAGCTTATCAAGGTTCATACAGATGATAACCCTGTAGATATGCTAACGAAGAGTCTACCTAGTCATCGGTTTGAGTATTGTCATGTATTGATGGGCATTGGATAGTATGCTCTCTAGTTGTTCTCCCTTAAAGGCACATTGGCCTTTACGTGGGAGGTTGTGGGGGTTAAAGGCCACTGTGCCTTAACCCCGATTATGTATAATACTCAAACACCTATATATATGGATGACATAGAAGATTAGGGTGTTTTGCACCCACCAAAACTTGTGTGGCTCTCTCTTCTGGCTCTCCCCCTCTCTCACCTTCTTTCGTTCCACTTCCGTTGTTGAGATCTCTTAGGGGGGAGGGGGGGGACATGAGGGGAAGGGAGAGAGGGGGCATGGCCGTGATCACACACTCTCCCCTCCCCCTTCCTAATATCCCTTTTCCTCCCCCTCCCTAATGTATCTTGTTTAGTCGCCAGCTGCATCCACGATCATGTAAAAAAAAAAAGCGTAGAGCTGTGGGGCTGTATGATTTTGTGTTTTGGAGGGAAGGGGGAAGAAATAGAGGAAGGAAAAGGGAAGGAGAAGAAGAGGAAGAAAGGAGGGAGAATAGAGAGAGAGAGAGAGAGAGAGAGAGAGAGAGAGAGAGAGAGAGAGAGAGAGAGAGAGAACCAAAGGGAGGGAGAGGGGAAGAAGGGAGGGAGATGGGAGGGAAGAAAGAGGGCTGCGATTCAATATATATAAGCCACCAAACCCTTAAAATTTTTAAATTTCCTCTCTTTTCCCTCTCCCTCCTCTCCCTAGAATTCAAACCTCCCTTCCCTTCACTCCCCTCCCCTCTCTCTTGTCCCTTACCTTTCCCATTCGCTCCCTTGCCCCCCTCCGCCGCTCCCCTAGCTTTCCTTTCCTTCTCTTCCTTCCCTCTCCTCCGCCTCCCCTTCCACTCCCCTTTCTTTGATTCCATCCATTCCCTTTTCCCCTACCTTCCCACAACCTAGCGATCTTTTTTAATTTATCTTTTCCAAACAAAAAAATAAATAAATTCGTGCATGGACTTCGATTATAGTCACTCTTTCTTTTTTATGGGGCCATGATACTTTGTACACACATCAATGCCACCAATCTTGAGGCATGTGCAAAGTATCATTGCCATTGGATATGGTTTGCATAGTCGAAGTGGCATTAGACCATGTTTTTCACAAAGTCTTATGTACAATTGTAAAAAAAACCCTCCACATTGTGTTATTTGAACACGCACATATCCAATGGGGGATGGACTTCGATTATAGTCACTCTTTCTTTTTTATGGGGCCATGATACTTTGTACACGCATCAATGCCACCAATCTTGAGGCATGTGCAAAGTATCATTGCCATTGGATATGGTTTGCATAGTCAAAGTGGCATTAGACCATGTTTTTCACAAAGTCTGATGTACAATGGTAAAAAAAACCCTCCACGTTGTGTTATTTGAACGCGCACATATCCGATGGGGCCACAAATAATTTTCACATATCCGATGGCCCTATCTTGAGGCATGTGCAAAATATCATTGCCATCAGATATGGTTTGCATGGTGGAAATCGCATTAGACCATGTTTTTCATCAAGTCTCATGCACAATGGTCAAAAAACACACTCTCGGTACTGTTATTTGAACATGCACATATGTGATGGCCATGATACTTTGCACACATGTTAATACCATCTACCTTAAACCACATGCGAAGTATCATGTCCTTCAGATATGGTTTGTATGGTCAAAGTCACATTAAAGATCATGACGAAAATCATGAAGAAAATTGTAAATGAGAACTATTGGGACCAGAAGCTTTATTCGGTCCTATGGGCTTTTCGGATGGCTTATAAGGTAGAAATAGGCCTCACCCCTTTTAAGATCGTCTATGGAATTGAAGCGGTGGTGCCCATGGAGTACTTGGTTCTAAGCCTCCAGGATTGCAGAATGCGAGTCGCTGCTCACACGCCACATGGGAACAATTGCAATAGCTGGGCAAGACCAGATTAATTACGGTCCATACTACTAACATAGTGCAATGTCACTAGAAGAAATGGGTTTGACCACCATGCAAAGAATTGGATCTTCAAAGAGAAAGACATAGTGTTGTTGTTCTAGTCCAAACATTGCCCCCACACAAGAAGCTGAAGTTCTGATGGCCTGGACTGTACTAGCTCGTGCATCACTTCTATAATGGCACATTTTTATTTGGCATGCTTAAGGGAAAAATTTTCAAAATCCAATTAATGGCTACCACCTTAGGCCCTATTTTGGCTCCATACCACCATATCCCTTCCCCTAGAAATCGAAAAATGAGCCGGTCATAATGGCTGCATGTGTGGATTTAAATTGTCTAGATGGTGAGTCACCAAGTGATAGGACGTGCCCCAAATTAACTGCAATTTGTGGGGTGCCGCATCCCAAAGAAAGCCATCATCACCCAACACAAATGACTCCTCTTCTATTCTTTGCTTGCCTCACTAGCTAGGTTCTTTGGGTCTATTCTGGACTGATTGTGGCCATGGTGTCAATGACAACATGCAGCTCACCATGGATTGTAAGAGAAGCAGATAGAGGCTGCGAGATAGGAAAGCTAAAAAGCCAGGTCAAGGTGCAAGGAATAGAGTGCGGGTTGAGGAAAGCACTGGCATGGTATTGAAATGGCAATGGAAGACATCTGCAAAGGGAGAAACAACGAGAAGAAAGAAGACTTCTTGTAGAGCAGAAGCCAGCAAGAAGCGATTGCAGATGCACGCATTCGAATATTGCCATCGAGAGCGAAGAACACAAGCTGTGGTGTCACGATTGGTGGGAGTATTCGAGGCAGCAACATCAAGCCAGTTAGGTCTTGGAGCAGTGGATGAGGACAATTGAGATAGTACTAAGAAAATGTAGTCTCATTGCAAGGAAACAATATTCCATTTGTCCTAGAAAATGGAAAATGTATTTGAGACTATGCTTCTTTTTAGTATATTCCAAACAACCATAGTGCTAGTATTATTAAATTGTTTTTGTAAATACCATGCTTGTTTTTATTATATCCCAACAACCACCACTCCGATTTTATTAAATTGTTTTTGTAAATCCCAAACGGTAAATCCCATGCTTGTTTTTAGTATATCCCAACAATTACTGTGCTAGTTTCCCATAATGAATCCAGACATCCACAAATCCATTCATCTTGTAATAATAGAAGAAAACTACCATGCTAGTGGCTGTGAATATCCTATTGCAACCAACCACCACGCTGGCGATCACTTATCTTGCACTACTACTGTGCTATCCCTACACTACTGCCTGCATAGTGCTATACTAAAACAATTCTCTTTATACTGGTTATCTTTAACCATCACATTTCAACCACCGGGCTTAAAACATTTAAGTACTAACATGGAAGTAGGTCGACACAAAATCAGGTATTACAAGCACCATGAGAAAGTCCACAAGTCCAAAAAATGTATGCAAGATTTTTACTTTTTCAAAATACGACGACATTTTGCGGCTCAAGGAAATTCCAAACTCCCAACTATCTTATCAACCTCTCTATAGCAAGCATCTTATCAAACTCCCAACTATCTTATCAACCTCTCTATATCAAGCATCTCCCAGCTCTTTAGGCCAGTCTAGCAAACGTCTTCACACACTGCTTGCTTGACTCTGCCAACTTGTACGCCCATAGTAACTCCTCCTTTTTCTTGTTTCTACGAGGAGGTCATCCAACATCATTTTCAGATAGAACAAAAGCATTCAAAAGTCTTTTGGGTATGCCATAAATTCATGGTAGGTGGATCTGTGTACAAAGTTTTGGGGCTATATTTCATAATGGGCTTTTAGTTGTGTCTGCACTGCAGTTAAATAGGGAGAGAGTTGATTAAGCCTGACCTTCTCATTCTTCAGTCTCACATTAGTTGTCTAAACAAAATCTTTCGTATCACATTAGTTGTCCAATCGAAATATTTTGTCTTGCATTAGTTGACTAATCGAAATCTTTCAGTCTCACATTAGTTGTCTAATCGAAATCTTTCATCTCACATTAGTTGTCAAATCAAAATCTTTCGACATTATGGTCCTTATCATGTCAAAGGACACTATCTAGTCACATAGTTAAGAAAACATTGCCCAAGTAAACTTTGGAGAAGATTAACAATTCAATAGATTACACATAGATTACATCTCAAAGACTCCTTTCCTTCAGATTACATGTCAAGGACTCCTTTCCTTCAGGGGACTGGTTCCACATTGCTTTGAGCAGGTCACCTTTTTGAGCTCCCTGATTACAGGCTCCCTCCATGCTCCTTTCCTTTCTCCTTTCTAGAATGGGGCTGGTTCCTTCCTTCAAGGACCTTTCCCTTCCCTTCAAGCCGCTTCCTCTTTCCTTAATTTGAGCTTCTTGGTTCCAGGCTCGTCGGCCCTTCTTGCTCCTTTCCTGAAGGGGGCTGGTTCCTTCCTTCAGGCTCCTTTTCCTAGCAGTCAAGCTCAAGGTCTTGGCCTTCTTCAATTCGAGCTCCTTGTCTTTTGCATTATTTGCTCAAATGGCAAATTGAGCTACAACATCTACTTTGTCATCGTAGACAGCTATAGTAGGTATAAACACCCCAAAGCAAAAAACGTGCACAGGGTGGTAGCACACCGGCCATCAAATCATGCAGTCATCTATGATGGGGGTATGGCAGACCATGCATTTTGGACCCTATTGCATAGCAAGATAGGCATCCAATTGAACTATTGCAGACGTCAATACCACAGTCTTGCTATGTACATGACACAGTTGCTTCTTGATTCCTTCCTCCCTCATCCTAAGGCTACGGATGTTCTCCTTCATCTTCTCCTCTCTTTGCTCACTCTGTGCAACAGCTTCATCTGAATCCATCAGCATCTGTTGAAGCTTCTTAAATTGCTCAAAAACATCAACATCGGCCATTTCCAAGACTTCCACTCTAGTTTGGAAATCTTTCAGGATGACGAAATGCTTTTCAAAACTGTCGAAAGCCATGGCAAGCTCATGCATAGCCCTATCATAATATAGTTGCAGGGTCTTGTAGCTTACTCTTCGAATTTCCAACAATGTTTTGAAAAAACAACCCTCACTGTGGCTACTGCAACTTGCTCCACTGTGGCTACTCTCTGCATCCTTCCTGGCCTGGAGAGCTACGTCATTGTCTTATCCACTCTTGCTCCTCTTTGCCCCATCCTTCCTGGCCTTGATGCTCTCTCGCAGTTCCTGCATGAGTCCTGCATCACCTTTTTGGTTTCGGCATTCTCCCTTTTCATCTCCTCCATCATCTGGTCTTTTTCAAAGTTCAAAACGTTCTGCATGTTGCACAACCATTTGTAAAGACCCTCCTTTGGTTGTGTGAAGACCCTCCTTTTCGGCTCTCTGATCTTCAAACTCCTTTCACATCATTGCTAGCTCCTTGTTGGTGACGTCCCCATCACTTCTCACTTCTTCAAGCCTATCTCAGAGCTCCTTCATGAGCTTCTTTGCTTCTTCTCTTCTATGCCTTTCCATGTAGATCATTTTTGCAACGGCCTCAGTTGGCTCTTGTGCCTGTAAGGCCCTCGCATGTGCCTCCTCTACCTTGGCTTCTGCACCTTCCCTTAGAATTTTCTCAAGTTGCGCTGCCTTTGCTGCATTGGTGGCTTTCTCTTGTAGAAAAGTCACCTTCTGAGATATCTTCTTATCGTATTGCTCAAAAATCCCTTTGAGGGTAGATGCCATCAGGTGCATTACAACTCCAACGGACTAAGATGACAATTGGGATTTTCCATCCACGTAATTCTTTAGGTTGGTTAACAGACTCTTGGAGATCGCCCTTGAGAAAGATACATCACATCCTTTCAGTTGCTCTACTACTGCTTTAACCTGCCAAAACTTCACGGTTCCTCTTGTATCAAGAAAGAAGTGAATGGTCTTCTTCAGCAGATCTTGGAGGTCTATTGGCAAGCTAGAAAGCTTGACTCCACCATCTTTACTAATCTGAGCATTGGGGTATACACCTAGAATATCCTGTCTCTTCCAATACTTCTCGAAGAAGTGTGCTTGCAAACTACATTCAGAAATTCCTAGAGCATTCTTAATCACACTTTCAATGATGGTAAGCTTTTGACCTTGATAGACTAGTTGCCCCTCCTTCACGTTCACCTCCTGTACCAACTTGGTGAAGTTTTTGAGAGAATCTAAATTGGGCTTTTGAAGAGCGAGAGAGGAGCTCCAATATATCACGATTTCATGATGCGGCAGAGGAGAGGCTCTCGTACTATGCTGCAAAGGGGGAGGAAAGATTGTGTGAGGAGCCTTCGAACTGTGCAGGGTCCATTAGGAGAGGGGATAGAAGCTGCAAGAAGAGTGCAAGGGAGATAGAAATGGTCGAGAGAGATAGAAGATGAAACAGTGAAGGAAATGGAATAGTGGAGGCTTGAGTTTGCAGTCCCGAGTGCAAGGGAGAAAGAAACGGTCGAGAGGGATAGAAGACAAAATAGTTATGGGAATGGAATAGCAGAGGCTTAAGTTTGTAGTTCGACTAGAACTGTTAAGGTGAGATCCACCACAGTGGTTGGCCCGAATTTTGTTTAATTTAAGAAGGCAGTACTACCTTGCATGGTAATGAGTGATTAGAGGTGGTGGCATCTAAGATCGCCAGCCATGTCTGTGGTGGCAGCTAGGACCCACTGGGCTGGCAGTTACCAGCCACCACAGTGGCCCGCAATTACTCACCTTCCAATTACCACCACCGGGCTTGCATGCATGATTACTATGAGTGTAGTAAATTACTAGTCACTGGGCTTGCATGCTCAAGAGAGTACTAGAGTGCATGGTAATGAGTGATTAGAGGTAATTAGGCTTCATGATTTACTTTTGTGGGAATTATTGCCAGGTGGCGGTGGCTCTCATCAGCCACGTCTGTTGTGGCTATGATTCCATTGGGATGGCAGTTAAAATTACCAGCTACCGCAGTGGCCTGCTCACCCACCACCCAGCTTAAGCATGTATGATCACTACAAGTGTAGTAAAAATTACTAGTCACCGGGCTCGCATGCTTAGTAGAGTACTAGAGTGCATGGTAATGAGTGATTAGGGGTGATTAGGCTTCATGATTTACTTTTGTGGGAATTACTGTGCTCGGTGGTGGTGGTTGTCATCAGCCATGTCTGTCATGGCTACGATTGGACACCAGGCTAGAAATTAAAATTACCAATGACCACCACAGTGGCCTGCTCACCCACCACTGGGCTTAAGCATGCATGATCACTACAATTGCAGTAAAAATTAATAGTCACCGAGTGCATGCTCAATAGAGTTCTAGAGTGCATGGCAATGAGTGATTAAAGAGGGATTAGAGGTGATTAGGCTTCATGATTTACTTTTGTGGTAATTATTGCCCGGTGGTGGTGGCTCTCATCATCCATGTCTGTTGTGGCTATGATTCAACCGAGTAGGCAGTTAAAATTACCAGCCACCACTGGGCTTTTAAGCATGCATGATCACTACGAGTGCAATAAAAATTACCACTCACTGGGATCGCATGCTCAGTAAAGTACTAGAGTGCCTGGTAATGAGTGATTAGAGGTGATTAGGCTTCATGATTTAATTTTGTGGGAATTACTGCCCAGTGGTGGTGGCTCTCATTAGCCACGTCTATCGTGGCTAAGATTCCACTAGGCTCTCAATTAATTACCAGCCATCGGAGTGGCCTGCTCACCCACCACATGGTGTCTGCTTCATGATTACCAGCCCATCTAGGGTGGCTCCTAAGACTCCACCACGGTGGCCTATAGTTAATATGGATGGAACCCTGGGCTCCAGCCACAATGGTGGCTCACACTTTATAATATATAAGATCCGTGGCATTTGGCATTTTACTACATTGCTCTCATTTGCCCTTGCTCTACTACTTTGCTCCTCACGCTTTGCTACTTTGCTCCACAACCCTCCTCCAGCTCTTTTCTACCCCTACTCTACTTTGCTCCATGCTCCCTCCTCCAACTCTCGTCAGTCATCTGCTCCCCTGCTCATCTACTGCTCACCCACTCATCTTCACCATGCCTACTACCACCCCCCTTGATGCTTTGTGATCCCAATGTTATCTGCCTTCTCATATAAGGTGATTGAGTTGCACTCACCTAGAGTAGAAATGCTAGCACTAGTGGAGACCCTTCGTTCCCACCATAGTTGATTTTCCCTATATATGCATGTTACCACCTTAGATGACATGCTCACCTCTGGCCTCTTTATGGCTGTGTTGTATGGGTTCCCCCTAGATGTCAACGAAGGCCCTAGTATTTTCAAAGCAGAGTACTCTCAACTTGTTGGGGGGGCATAATTTGAGTCTTGGAAATGTGCATGGTCTTCAGCCTCTCCATCGTCTCCTCCTTTGGCTCCCTTAAAAATTTTATTACAACAAACTAGACTAGCAAAAATACTGAGTTGTACAAATTCCCTCTTACTCAGACGAGGCTCATAATGGATGTAATCTTTTGGCCTCTAAGGCTCTCAACGATCTTTTGGCTCATTGGATGTAATGTTTTGGTCTCTAAGGCTCTCAGCAATTGCTGAGTTTTTATTACATTTATGTAATCTCTTTTTGTTCAATTTGAGGCTCTCAGTATGCACTGTTGTTAATTTTTATATTTGAATGGTTATGGTCGCTAGCTATAATATTTTGGCCTTTAAGGCTCTCAGCAATTGCCAAGTTTTTTTAAATGTAAGATCCTCTATTGAATTTTTACTGTATAAGTTGTTAATTTCTATATAACTTGTTATTGGACGTAGATGTACATTGTAATCTCTTTTGCTCAATTTTCACTCGATGAATTGTACTTTTGGCCTCATTTATATTTATTGCAACAAGGACTAAAATACCAGTAAAGCAAGACTACAATTTCCTTGGTTTATGACCAAAATAGCGCTAAAATAGCTCCAATGACCCACCGTTGTGGCTGCATGGAGATACATCTAGAAAATACAATTAAAATATCAAAAAATGCAATTGATGATATGGCCCCTGAGGGGTCCCCTCTAGGGGCAAGGGCCATATCGACATGCCTTATATAATATCCAGGATGCCACTGGACATAAATGGCATGTCGATATGGTCCTTGCCCCTAGAGGGTACCCCTCAAGGGCCATATCGTCCATTGCATTTTGCTTGGTTGCACAAGGAAATACATTTTCTTGGTACAAAAATATATAGCTCCAAGAACCAGTGTGGTGGCTATCATAGATCTCCTTTTGTTTGCCAGCACATTAGTGGTCGTCATAGACCTCCTCCTGTAATACGTAAAAATAGGTAACAGAGCTATAACTCCAAGAACTAGTGCGGTGGTTGAAAAAGAGGAGAAGAGTGGAGATGAGGAGAGAGGGCACAGCTAGAGAGCACACCACAAATGACTAATTGTATACTAGATTTAGTTGAAAAAATAGAATATATACAAACCCATTTAGGGTTAGGGTTAGGGGATCTAACCCTTTCCTTTATAGCACTCTATAAGGTTAGTGCTATGCACATATGACCACGTGATGCTGCTATGCACACATGATCACATGATGTTGAGCATGAACTCTCAACACCTTCCCTCAAGATCAACACCATGAAGAAGGCCTTCCCTCAAGATGATGATTCTGGGGAATCAAAGGACTAAGCATTACATTCCATCACACCTCTTTAATGGGAATGTCCTTCCTCTGCGTCAAACCAAGAACTAGTGGATGTTTCTCAAATAGCTCTTTACCGAGTGGTTTGGTAAAGATGTTTGCAACATTTTCTTTGCTATCACAATGCTGTAGTGTGATGTCACCAAGTAACACTCTTTCTCCGATGAACTGCTCTCTGACATCAATGTGCTTTGTCCTAGAGTGATATACTGGATTCTTGGCCAATGCTTGAGCCGATTGATTATTACACTATATTGTTGTTGGCTCTGACTCATCAAAGTAATCTATTTTTGACAATAGTCTTTTGAGCCATATAGCCTCACATGCACCTGTAGTGAGTGCTCTATATTCTGCTTCAGTCGAAGACAAAGAAACAGTTGGTTGTTTGTTTGACAACCATGATGTAGCACCTTAACCAAGGAAAAATGCATATCCCTGTGTTGATCTCCTGGTCTCATGATCTCCGACATAGTCACTGTCATAGTATCCATGCAACCGTGGATGACTTTCTCTGTATTCTATCCCAAACCGTCTTGTACCTCTGATGTATCTCAAGGCTCTTTTGGCTGCATTCCAGTGAGATTGTTTTGGATTTGCCATAAACCGTGCTAGTGAGCTTACTACATAACAAATATCTGGCCGAGTGATTGTCAAATATATAAGAGATCCAATGAGCTGCCTGTAGTACCTCTCATTGATTGTAGGCTTTTCTGAATCTTTAGTAAGTTTCAAACTCTATTCCATGGGAGTGGCTGCAATCTTGCAATCTGCCATATGAAACTTCTTCAGGAGACTGTCAACATACTTGAGCTGACTCATGAATGTGCTATCTGAATCTCTCTAGAACTCAATTCCAAGACAATAGTGCATAAGTCCAAGTCATGTCAAACTTTGCAAGTAAGTCTTGTTTCAATTTTCTGATGAAGCTATCCTTGCTTCCTGTCACAATCTAATCATCTACGTACAAAAGTGCAATAGTAATGTCTTCCCCTTGAACTTTGTAGTAGAGAGTATGATCTGCATTGGATCTCATGTATCCCAGATCAGCAAAATACTTGTCAATTCTGTTGTACCAACTTTTAAGTGCTTGCTTTAAGTCGTAGAGACTTTTCTTGAGATGGCAAACCTTATTCTCCTTTCCCGGTTCAACATAACTTGCTAGTTGTTGCATGTAGACTTCCTAGTCTAGATAACCATTGAGAAATGCATTCTTGACATCGAGCTAATACACATTCCATCTACTAAGTGTCACTAGTGATATCAAGAACCGTATGGAGTCCATCTTTGGTACTAGAGCATAAGTCTTATCATAATTTTGACCATATTGCCATGCAAATCCTTTTGCAACTAGTTTGGCTTTGTATCTTTGAATACTGCCATCTAGATTGTACTTCACTTTGTATACCCATTTGTTTGCTATGGCCTTCTTTTCTGGTGGAAGGTTGCATAATTCCCAAGTATTATTCTTATACAAAGCATCCATTTCTTCATCCATAGCAATTTGCCATTCTGGCTTGTCTACTGCATCTTCAAAGTACACTGGCTCTTCTGTAGCCATGATGGTAGTCATAAGAGCATAGTTGGTGGTTTCCACCTGAATTGCTTTGCCTTTCTGAGCATATGTCAATCTGGCTGGAGGTCTGCTTTCCCTAGTAGACCGTCTGAGCTATTGTGGCTCTGCTTGGGGTGTTGCTGGCAATTCTTGCTCTTCTTCATTAACTAATTCTGTAGATGACTGTGAAGTTGATGCTTCTATCTCCTGTGTAGGTGAGGTTCTCCATTCTGATTCCTCATCAAAGATTACATCTCTAGAGATAATGACTTTGCGGTTGATGGGACCATACAATTTGTATGCTTTGCTTTCTTCACTGTAGCCAACCATGATGCATTTGCTTGACTTTGCATCCAATTTTCTACGATGATCATCATGTATGTGGGCATATGCTATGCAACCAAATATGCGGAGATGCCCAATGTGTGGCTTATGTCCAGTGAATGCTTCATAAGGAGTCATACGCTGTATCGGTTCGGTAGGAAGCCGATTAAGCAAGTAGTTTGCTATAGCTATTGCTTCTACCCAATACTGATTCGAAAGATGCTTTTCACTAAGCATTGCTCTAGCACTGTCTGCTAAAGTCCCATTCTTCCTTTTAGCTCTCGCATTCTGTTGAGGAGTATCTGCACATGTGAATTGTCTTCGTATGCCATGATTTTTGCAAAAGTTCATGAATGTTAAAGACATGTATTCACCTCCTCTATCTGATCTCATGACCTTGATCTTTTTGCCTGTCTGGTTTTCTACCAGGCTTTGAATTCTTGAAATGAGTTAGTACCTTGTCCAAAAAATGCTATGTGCTTTGTGATGTGAGTTTGTATTCCTCCACTAAAAGAATGATTCTTTGATTTTAAACATATGATAGGTGTTGCAGATTGTCCTGAAAAGTTGAAGAGCTATCTTATTACAAATTTTGATCCTGCATCCAATGGCTTATGGAAACATAAATTGCCCATACCCATTGAGCACGTGTTTGAAATGGATGGCATCCATTATGAAGTAAAGAAATCAACAATACCTGGGGCAGGATATGGTCTTTTTGTACATACGAGCATCAAGAAAAAACAAGATTTGATGGTATATAATGGTCCAAAGTATGATTATGATACTTGGAGATCTCTCCTCAAGTTTTTCCCAAGGATGAAGACTTATGGAATGTTTGAAGATCCATTCATTGAGCCATTGACAGATGTGAAATGTATTGTGGGAGATGTATTGTATGGAAACATTGCTGGATATATAAATAGCTCAATGTATTATAAAGAAAGAACAAATGTTATATTTGTATACATCCCTAAACTACCACCTTGGGCTCAAAAGTCACAAGGAAATTTGAGTGCCCATGGCTACATTACTGTGCAAACCATAAAGGATATCTCCTTCGGAGATGAGCTACTTTGTGAGTATGAATACTAGTATGGAATTGTTAATGATTATGTTAAACGATGTGGTGCAAAATTGGCTATGTGTCAATGGTTTTGATTATAGCTCTATTGTGATGGAGAGTTTCATGAGCTCTATTGCGATGGAATGGTGTTTTTGAACACCACATTTATATGATGGATGTCAAAGCTCTACCATAATCCTATTGCATATGTCAATACTGCAATTTATCAACATAGAAACATATGCATTTGACATTAATTTGATACATCTTATATACCAAATAAAAATTAACAGTTGTTGCAAGTTTAATTTTGTTTTTGAAGACCACAGTTATATGATGGATGTCAAAGATCTATAACAATCCTATTGCATATATCAATACTGCAATTTAATTTACTCCAATGAATCTTTCTAACGCAACATCTATAAATTGGCTTTTGTTTATGGTTTTGATGCATACAAAACAACAAACATCTTTCTTTCACTAGCAAATCAACAAATTTTTTGGCCATGGAGCCATGTTCACATCTATTAAGGCCTTTTGCCATAGCAACATACAGAAGATTTTTGCTTGGGTTTCTAGGAATTGGGAAAGTATTGTGCATGGTCCTCAATGGAGCTAATGTTTCAATAAAAAATATCAAAATTTACTTTTGAAGTGACTATATTTTATTTCATGGGAATTGGGATTTTCCCAAATTCTCTAATATAGTGTTACTTCAGATTTCTCTTTCAAAAAGTAGACCCAACAATATCTGCTATAGTCGTCGATGAAAGTCAAGTAGTAAAGTGAACCATTGATGCTGCGGGTTTGGGCATAACCCCATACATCTGTATGTATCAAATCAAGAATACCTCATGCACGAGAGGTACTTTTGACAAAGTTGGTTCGCTTTTGTTTGCCGAGGCAGCATGCTTGACAAACTTTTCCAAGAAACTGTAGCTTTGGAATCCCAATTGCCATATTTTGATTCCTGAGATCTAACAAGTACTTGAAGTTGACATGACCATATCTCTTGTGCCATTTCATAGATAGTGGCATCTGTTGCAGTTGAGTTGACATGGCATGCTTATCTGGCACTGTAGCTAGCATTCTGTATAAGCGTCCTTCTTTGATACCTTTTGCTACTAGCTAACATCTTTTGGATTTGTCTCTGATAGTGCATTCATCACCGTCGAAGATGACTTTGTAATTGTGTTCCATCATTTGACCTACTGACAAAAGGTTTTTGCTGTCGGAACATAGAGCACATCTTTCACCAATCCTTTCGTACCAGTGAAATTGTTCATAGGGATAACACCTGTACCTTGAACTGGATTCGGTGTATTGTCTACTGTGTAGATGACATTTTTCTGACCTTCTAATGGCTTCATTTCTGTGAACCATTCCTGATGATTTGTCATGTGAGATGATGCAATGCTGTTGATATACCAAGGATCCTATTCCACTTGGTCGACTTGATAGCTGTAATCCTCTTTGGGATTGAAATCAGTGTCTAGGTACACTTACACTGTATCATTCTGATACATTTCCTCGCTTGCAAGAAACATATTTCCATGTTCATTTGCAAAATGACTGTGACTAGAATGTCCACCATGATGATTTCCTCTGCCTCGGAAATTCCCTCGACTGCTGGATTGACCGCCTTGGTCGTACTGCTTCTTACGGCAATCTCTTTCATAGTGTCCAAACTTGTGACAGTAGTTGCATTGGATGTTTGACACATTGGTGGATGCATTCCCTTGTCCTTGAAATCTTCCTCGGTTGGAATGATTTCCTCTTTGCTGATTCTGATGTTGCTGAGGATGATGCTGATGCTGACTTTGATTTTGTTGTTGATGATGACCACTTTTCTGATATGATCTACCTCTACCTCTACCTTTGCCTCTACTTCTGTCTGAAGCTGTGAATGCCTAATCATTAAAATGACATTTACGTGCTTGGATTCTGAGTTCTTCACCAAGTAGGACTGACTGAAGTTATTCTAGTGTCGGAATATGCCATTGGATGGCAATACTCTGGACTAGATTCTCATATCCCTCTCCTAGTCCATTCAGAATGACTTGAACCATTTCTATGGGGTTCATAGTCTCTCCTACTACTGCAAGTTTATTGTTGTAGTATTTTATGCAAAGTACATAAGCATGATCAGTTTCACTGCTGTTGTGGAAACTCTGGTTGATTTGGCTTCTCACTGTGAGAATCCTAGATGTGTTCTTGGAGTCATAAAGAGCTGTGAACATATCCCATGCTTCTTTTGATGTCTTGACTGTGTTGAGCTATCCTAGCATGACATCTTACACATTCTGCTTGATCAGATGATTCCCATTCAACCTGAGCTTGGGCAATGGCAGGATCTGCTACACTGGTGCGAAAACTGTTTGTGTAGCTGTAGATGCCATTGTAGATCTCGTTGCTGGTGCTGTGACAACAAATGGAGTAGAGCTATTGGTGGCTAGATCGGCCAATGGTCTAGGTGTAGACCCATCGACATACTCCCATTTGTCCTAAAGCACAAGAATGGTCTCCATTCGGTATTTCCATGTACCATAATTGGAGTTGTCTAACTTAGCAAATGCCTCCAGATTGAGGCTCGATTGAGGTTAGTAGTCGTAGACATGGTGCAAGAAATGTACTCAAAAGTGTCGTGAAAATGTCTATATGAATGAATTGCAAATACACTGGCTATGCCAAGTGAAATCTCTGAACTGTCGATGAAGATAGAACTGCAATATACAAAATCTGATCTGTATTACAAGGCTTGTGGCAATGATGCCAGGAATAGCCAAGAGGCTTTTCAAGTCTAAAATGATGTGCACGATGCCGTGTAGGCTTTACAATGGTGGCATGTGTGTGTGAAATCAAGTGCTATCTACCCATTGAAATAATTTGCAATGCCTCTGTACTCTCTGAAGTCTGCTCACTGAACTGATGAACGTAAGGTTTTAGGTAATGTAATGATGTGAAACCATATGTGAGCATATGGATTGACTCTGAGCAGGTACTAGTTGGGAATTTCGGGCATGGCTTAGATTGGCAACTTCGGGAAATTCAAAGCGTCCCCTCTATGGTGATCTAGTCTACTCTGATCTAGATCTATACCAACCGTCGATCGATGAAAGAACAACAAATAATTCCTTTTCTTTTGTTCTTTTTAAGTGCTGGGTCAGATGCATCGATGTAGAGGCAAATGTGCATGAAGGAAGTGGTTTTGTCGGCAAGGCTAAAATGTGAGTGTAACTTGCACCGAAATGTGCATATGATGTGACAAGCATGTAGAGCACGAAAAAATGAGCGACTTTCCTTTTTGGAGTGCCTCAAATTCTTCCTGGATTAAGAGATATGACTTGATCTAGGTGGAGGGGCAAAAGGAGTGCAAATGGTGCTCAATGATGATGTGTCATTGTGAGTCACATGCAGTGATGATGTGGCACTATGCTAAGAAAGAGGTGTCCCAATGAAGCCCTGTTCTGAGGTGGCAAGAGTGGTCACATGAAGTGACTGTGGAGCACTATGTGTGCCTGCAGAGGTCAATGCTGACTTGACAAATGAGGTGGCACTGCTGAGGTGGCATTAATGATGATGTCATCAGATGATATGGTAATGATGATGTGGCATTGATGACATGGCACTAATGACGTGGCACTGGTGACATGGCACTAATGACATGGTAGATAACATGTCACTGATGACATGGCTATGCTGATGTGGCAATTGACGTGGCTATGCTGATGTGGCGGTCGATGATGACATGGTAGATAAGGTGAGTTGATGATGTGGCAGATACGGGAGGCTACTAACGTGTCAAGATCGTGGATCAACCTTGACCAAACATGGCTGTGGTGACCCAACTGGAGTTAATCTGACCCAGGGTAATTTGACCAACCCTATGCTTTCCTAACTGCACTTGGGTTATTTGAACCAAGGTGGGTGACAGGGCCACGTGTCGGTTGTTGGGGATAACAGAATATCTAAGATTTCGTTAGAATCCAAAGATTCCATTGATGGATCTCCTCCTCTGTGTACGTGGGTGACGCTTCCGTCGGGTCGATTTGGAGAAGGAGCTATAGATGGCGAATAACCTCGGTGGCTATGGTTCTATCAATGGAGCCTAGAGAGGTCGTTGCTCGGAGAGGCTTGGAGGCCTGTGGCTATGGGTACCTAGGCATGCTTATGGAGCTACGGTTGGAGCTGTAGAGCCGCTGGAGTCGATAGCATAGCAGTGAGCAGGAAGTCATCGTTGACGACGAGTGTGTTCGTGGAGGCCTTAGAAAATTCTATCGATGGAGCCATTGAATCGATGAAGCAAGGAGTTTGTTGCTCGTTGTCTCGCTGTTCTGGCTAGGAGCCGCTGCATCGCTGGAGACTTGGGAGCTTAGAGAAGCTAGAAACTGGACGTCGTTGATGAAGGCTCTGATTGGAGAGCTAGAGCATTGAGCCACTAATAGTGGGTTAGTCATGGAAGGCTATGGCAGTGCTGTTGTAGCAGTTGGAAGAGCTGCGTAGGAGCTGGCTATGCAAGAGTCCGTCAATGAGATCAGCCGGGCACTAGAAGCTGTAGTTCTATCGGTCGGTGAAGCGTTGGCTTGTGGAGGCGCCCATCTACTTACTCTCTTCACTCAGTTGCAAGTTTGTAGGTCGTATGGTGCCCTGTGAATTGCTATAGTCATTGGCGAGCAGAGGTCGCTCACTTTGGAAGACTTTTGCATGGAGTCCCTGTGTATGGAGAGTGGGAGTACTGCTTGGAGTCCAGCTTCATTGGAGTCACTTCTTTGGCCCTCGTCGCTGGAGAGGCTTTGTAGTTGGCGAGTGTTCGAGCACAGGAAGGAGCCTTCAAGCTCCTTAATGTTAATCAAGCTCGTTGTTGAGTCGAGGCTTAGTGTAGGAGCCGTTTGTAGATGTTTGCCTTTGTTGGAGATGCTTGGAGCATAGTTTGAGTCTCCATCTCTCATAACTCTCTCAAATCTCTCAAAGAATCTCTCTCTTTCTCATAAGAACAGATCCCTCAAGAAGAATGCCTCACTATTTCTCTTTCAATGAACTCTCTCAAAGGAATGAGCACTCAAAGGACTCTTCGATCCCTATCTCTTTCAATCTAAATCTCTCTTTCTCTCATGGAAGAAAGAACTTTCAATGAACGGAAATGGATGGAATTTCTTCCAAAATGAACGGAATTTTCTCTCAACCGAAGAGAATGGAACACTCAATCTCTCTCGATCTCTCAATCTCTCTTGCAAGAAGGATGGCGCCTCAGTGGAAGGCAAGGGAGCTTTGATATCATGACAAAATATGAAGAGGGGAGAGGAGAAGAGTGGAGATGAGGAGAGAGGGCACAGCTAGAGAGCACACCACAAATGACTAACTGTACACTAGATTTAGTTGAAAAAATATAATATATACAAACCCATTTAGGGTTAGGGTTAGGGGATCTAACCCTTTCCTTTATAGCACTCTATAAGGTTAGTGCTATGCACATATGATCACGTGATGGTGCTATGCACACATGATCACATGATGTTGAGCGTGAACTCTCAACAGTGGTCTCTCTAAGACAACCTTGAATTCTAAGCGATGATAGGTCGTCAGCAGGCCAGAGATTGCATTGAGGCGATGATCAAAATGACAGACTGCATCTCATTATTTTGCCAAAAACCAACGCTGTGGTCTGTCCAAGCCAACCTATGATTTGCAAGGACAAAGGTGCAGCAAAAGGCAACATGATGACAGGTGGTCAGGCCAGAGACTGTGCTGTGGCAGTGTTCGGAATGATAGATTGCATATCATTATTATGCCAAGAACCAGCATGGTTGTCTCTCCAAGTCAACCTTCAATTTTAATGATCTGCATGGGTGCGGTGCCCAGTGGCAGGTGGCAAAGCTATGGCAAAAGGTTGCGTGATGATAAGTGGTCAGGCGGCTCAAGCTAGAGATTGCAGTACACAAAGAAGTACAGAGATGCACGATGTAGTGTAGAGCTACCGTGTGTTGAGCTATGTGGTGTTCATAATAAATAGATTGTGTCTCATTATTACTCTAGCGTGCCATCATGATGTCGGGAAAATTTCCAACAAGAGCGTGGAATTCATTCAAAATTCAAATATTCACCTAGGAGCACATCGCACCACGGCCCCAAAATGGCCCCAAAAATAGTTTCGTGATTGGCTGAGGATTGGCTACACCCAAGCAAACATTGACCCAAAGAAAGCTCAGCTTATATGTTGCCCTAGAGAACTTAAAATCAAAATTCCTATTATAAAGAAAGCTCAACTTATACACAAAAAGCTCACTTGAGCTGCTAAGCTAGGTGCTTTGTTGACACAAGAAAGCTCAGCTCAACTAGCGAGCTAGGTACCCAAAAATGCTTACTTGACATTCTGTTCAACTAGTGAGCTACCCAACTTTTCTAAAACTGACCTTCATCTTGTTTCGGTTGTGCCTAATGTTGCAAATACTCCCGCAAGATTATTTTCATGGCATGGTCAACCTAGCTATGTGGCCCATATAGAATCCACAAATAAACATCATCGATGTAGGACACAAATGCAATTATCAGGTGGATTGAATCAGGTAGATTTCCCCGTATAATTAAGGTCCATTAGCATCTCATCGAGTCTACAATCATGGGAGAGAACTACCACTGCTTTGGAGATAGCTAGGAATAAGAACGGAATTTATTGAAGGTGGGACATAGCTAGAGGGTGGAGACAAGGGCCGAGCAAGAGGAGGGTGGAGTAGGAGACGAGGGTGGAGCTGTGTGAAGTTGACAAAGGTGGTAGTGATAAGGGTAGAGATGTGTGAAGTCGACACGGATGGTGGAGATGAGGGTGGCAGATGATGGAGCAAGAGATGAGGGTGGGAGACGAGGGTGGAGCTGTGTTTTTTCTACAAGGGTGGTAGAGATGATGGTAGACTGGCATGAAGTCAAGAAAGGTGGTGGAGATGAGGGTGGGTCCATATGAGGCTGCATGGCACTTAAATAGCTACTACCCACTGAGCGAGCTCGACGAGGATGTCATCCTTCTAGTTAAGCTATTTTGATCAAATTGCCAGCAATTAAGCTACTTGATCACTTCAAAAGGGGCATCACAAGAAAGTTTTTCCAATGTGGCACTTCATTTTGATGAGAGAAAAGCACAAAACTCCCAACCCCCTTTGACGGGGTGGCCAAGCATGTGATTAATTAGCGGTTTAATTTTGGTTAATTGAAGATGGGTCATCATTATTTGGACGGCACTGCTTGGCCTCCAATCACCATGTTGTCTCACGTTGGCTCATGATTATTTGGATGGGGGCCTCCAGTCACCACACTGGCTCAGATTTTGATTAATTTAAGGTGGCTTATTAAGATGGTGCATGATTATTTGGATGGCACCATCAGGCCTTCGTTGGCTCAGATTTTGATTAGTTTAAGGTGGCTCATGATTATTTGGATGGCACATCGGGCATCCAGTCACCATGGTGATGCAAGAGAGTTGCAAACTTTGTTGATTAGATGGTTCTCCCCTCATGCAATCCAGGTGGTCGTAGGACCCAGTACAAGTCTGCTGGTGGCTAAAAAGTAGCAATATTAAGGCATCACACTTAATCCTAATCAAGCTCCAAGGGCGCCCCACCACTTAATCCTTACCACACCATCATTTCATTTTCCGCTCCATCATTATTATAAGTCTCCATTTTCTGCCTATCGGATTCTAGCATGGTTGCAATTGATTACTAGCTTGGTGGTGTTGTTTTCCAAGTAGTTAAATTAGTTTATTTTATGAGTAGCTAGATTAGTTTAGCATAATTTCTACTTTGTTTACTAGTGGTTAAATTACTTTAATTTCTAGGTTGTTTACTAGTAGTTAAATTAGGTTTTTTTTGGGCTATCTTGGACTATGATCGAACCAGCCCGATGGTTTTAACAGCAATATATAATCTAGCTGGTTAATGTGATTTTCCTAAATTGAGTTTTTTTATTGTCTAATTATAGAAATTAATAGGTGGTGAGTTGCAGAAAGATGATAGATGGCAAGATGAGAGGACAGACTGCAGATAGTTTGATGCACAAAGATGTAGCATAGATATAGCATGACGAAAAATGTTTAACTTTGTGCAACCACCCTCGGGGGGTTCACCTCCAAAAAATTTAGTGTACCATGTGCATTCAAAAGGAGGGCTATTTTAATCCCACTTTTGGGAAAAATTTAACAGGATTACAATAACGGGAGGGGCTTTTTAATTTAATATTGTTAGTTCAAAAGTAAAGAGGGGTGCTTTTATTGGGGAAAATTTTTTAGTTGTGGGGTTTTTTTTAATACCCCATGAATGCACGTGATACCTAGAATTTCTTAGTGGTGCAACCCCTGAGCAACCACCACACTAAAATAGAACCAACATGGTGGTTGTGAAGAGAGTGGGAGAGAAGGAAGGAGTCTCACTTGCAGCTTTCTCACATACACAATGGGGGGATATACACAAAGGTGGCGGCTGAAAACAGTTTTCGTCTTCTTAGTTGTGAAAGCCAAAAGAACTCTCTCTTAGTACAAAAGGAATAGGTGAACCCTATATGTGGGTCTCAAACCAAACTCAGCTAACCTAGGTGGCATACTAACTGAGCCACTAACTAGAGTACATAAAGATAGCTATCATCCAGCTATTATTCATGGGCGGTGTACCAACCGCATCTGCAGCTAACAAGTCGGTGACATAAATACACAACGGTCACCCTAGCATATCACGAGTGGAGCTCGATATCTCAACACTACCCCTCGAGCTCAATCCCAATTCCTGCACACCAAGCAGGTCTCTGAACTTGCGCAGCTTCTCTGCACCCAATGCCTTCGTGAATATGTCAGCTACTTGATCCTCTATGCTGACATAAACTAGATCAATAAAACCTACTAGAACCTTCTCCCGCACATAGTGATAATGCACCTCAATGTGCTTTGTTCTAGCATGATAGACTGGGTTATGTGCCAAGTGTATACTACTCATGTTGTCACAATAAATGACAACTGGCCCATCTGTAGACTGATGCATATCATAAAGTAGCTTATGCAATCAAGTTGCCTCACATGCAACCATTGCTGCACCCCTGTACTCAGCCTCTGTGCTCGACAAGGCAACTATAGGCTGTTTCTTGCTGCTCCAAGTGACTGCAGCACTCCCAAAAGAGAACACCTATCCACTGGTAGATCGTCTATCAGAAATACTACCAGCCCAATCAGCATCAGTGTATCCATGCAACTGTATTTGAACCCTAGTCTCATAAAGTAGTCCATACTGTAGTGTGGACTTCACATACCTCAGTATCTGTCTAGCTGCATCCAAATGCGGTTTCCTTGGAGCCTGCATAAACTGACTTACCAACCCAACAGCATAGCTCAAATCCAAACTTCCTACTATGCATCTGTACATAGTAGGGTCTTCCAGAAGCTCACCTGCATCTACGCTCAACTTCACATTCTGCTCCAAAGGAACTGAAATAGGCTTACAGCCTGTCATCCCATATTTGGACAGCATGTCCAATCCATACTGCCTCTGCAAGAGCCATATCCCACTTGTTGATCTAATCACCTCAATGCCCAAGAAGTAACGTAGCTCTCCCAAATCCTTCATCTCAAACTTCTGCTTCAATAGCATCTTCACATGAAGGATATCTTCATCACTATCACCTGTGATGATCAAATCATGAACATAAATGACAAGCAGCATAATGCCTTTCTCTGTTTTTCTCACATAAAGTGAGAAATCTGCCTTGGAAATCTGAAAGCCAATAGTAACAAGATACTATCATATCTTGTCAGACCATGCTCTGGGTGCTTGCTTCAAGCCATACAAGGATTTCTTCAACTTGCAAACAAACTCAGGATGAACAGCATGAACATAACCTGGTGACTGCTCCATATAGACCTCTTCTTGCAAATCACCATGCAAGAAAGCATTGTTTACATCCATCTAATGTAAAGACCATCCCTTTGATGCAGCCATAGCAATGACTGCTCTTATGGTCGCCATCCTTGCAACCGAATTGAATGTTTCTTCATAATCAATGCCATATGTCTATGCATACCTCTTGACAACTAATCCTACCTTATATCTATTCACAGAACCATCTGCATTGTGCTTCACCTTATAAACCCACTTGCAGCCAATTGCATTCTTGTCTTTAGGCAAAGGCACCAATTCCCATGTAGCATTTGCTTCCAAGGCATCCATTTCTTCATCCATGGCTTGCTCCCATTTTTCTTTTCCCATGGCTTACTTAAAAGAAGTGGGTTCTGGTTCATGTATCACTTTGACCATATAGGCATAGTGAATGGCTGTAAATCCATCATATTTCAGCCTATCCACAGGATACCTAGCTTTGGTAGACTTGCACAAAATAGGCTCACTACCAGGTGCTCTCAAAACATCCCTTGTCTTCCTTACTCCAGGTGTAACAACAAAACGAATACCCAACTCATCATTAAGGCTCCTGCTCTGAGCCACTGGATTCACTATCCACATAAGAGTGACCTGCATTCACATCAACCATGGGCTGATCTACTTTCTCTTTTCGTTTTCGTGATACTTGCATACCACTATCTGCATTGCTTTGAGGAGATCCTCCTGATCTCAATCTGCCTGTCCATGGCGAAGTATGTAAACCACTGCTAGAGGACTCTACAGGTCCACTAATATTTTGCGATTGCTACTGTGAATTATGTGCAACATTACCATTTTGTGCATCTACATCATCAATCACATTTACTGGTTTATACTAGCTGCTCATCTCATAAAAAACAACATCTCTGCTCACTGTAAACTTACGAGTAGAAGGGTTATAGCATCTATACCCTTTCTGATGCAGAGAATAACCAATAAAGATGCACTTCTCAACTTTTGGATCCAACTTGGATCTCAACTCATCTAGCACATGAACATAGGCAATGCAACCAAAAACTTTCAAATGAGAAATATCTAGTTTCCTACCGGTATACCTCTCCTCTGGCATCATGCCATGTATTGCTATAGTGGGAGTCCTGTTCATTATGTAGACTGCTGTAGCAACTACTTCAGCCCAATAATAATCTGGAAGGTCTTAATCATTGAGCATGGCACAAGATACCTCTCCAATATATGCCTGTTTTTCCTTTCTCCAAGTCCATTTTGTTGTGGGGTATGACTGCATGAATATTGTTGCTTTATGCCATGCTCCTGCAGGAGCCTTGCAAACTCATTTGAGAGGTACTCTCCCCCTCCATCTGACCTTAGGCATTTTATTTGCCCTATTTCTTTTTCAACCATAGCTTTAAAAGCTTTGAAATGCCCAAACACTTCACTTTTGTTTTTCATAAAATACACCCAAACTTTTTTACTGTAGTCATCAATAAAAGTGACAAAATAATGACAGCCTCCAATAGATGCAGCTTTAGTAGTCCACACATCAGAGTGGATTAATTCCAATGGCCTCTTACTCTCTTGAACATGTCTAGGAAATGGTTTCCTTGCCTGTTTTCCAAATTGACAGGCTTCACATACCTTATGCATTTCTACAACCTTGAAGTTAGGCAATCCTGCAACAATATTTTGGGCATGCATTAAGTTAAGTCATTGTACATTAGCATGACCAATGCGTTTATGCCAGATATCTATATCTGCAACTACATTAGTCCCATGTGCAAACATTGCTGCACTCAATTCAGGCATGTATGCATCCAACGTAAACATCCTGCCCTTCTTCTTCCCTTTTGCTATCAAGCGACCTTTATTTTTCATATCCTCAACAAAGCATCCATGAGGATAAAATCTGACCTGCAAGCCCTGCTCAACCATTTGACCAATAGAAACCATGTTCTTGGTGATATTCGGGACATGAAATACATCAGACATGTATTTCTTTTTCCCATCCTGCATAGACAAAGGAATTTTACCAATCTGCACAATAGGATGTGCAATATCATCACCAGTCTCCACAAATCCTGGTCTTTCCATTTTCCTTGCATCCTGCATCCATTCTGCATGACCTGTCATGTGATTTGATGCACCTGAGTCAACATACCACACATCATTGCTTTCTTTTGCACTTGTCACATAATTGGTCATGTGCTGCACCATAAACAGATGCTCATTTTTGTCATCACTCTGTCTACTAGAGGATGCATAATTGCCTTCCTGCAATTTTCCAGTCATGATGTCATTCTGCTTTTTATAGCAATCTTTAACCATATGACTCATTTTACCACAGTAGTAGCATTCAACATTATTGTTTGCATTTTGACCTCTCTGCCATCCACCACGACCTCTTTGGCTCCCCCTGCCTCTAAAGTTACCAAGTCCTCCTCCATAGGACTGGTTTTCTTGAATTTGTTACATATTCTGATTTTTGCCACGGCGGTCTCCAGATTGGCCTGCTCTACCTCTGCCTCTACCTCTTCCAGCATTTGAGTAGAAGACAGTTTCTGTTGAAGTTCCTCCTGAAGAAGATGCACCACCATTTCTCTGCTCTTCAGAAATTAGAAGAGCAATCAACTCCCCAAAATCAGGAAAATTCTCACAGATGGCAATGGACGTCTGGAACTATGCATAATCCTTTCCTAGACCATTCAAGGTCATAGAAACTAAATCATCATCTTCCACTGGTGACCCAATAGAAGCAAGTGCATCTGTAATCTTCTTCACCTTCATGTGGTAGTCATTGATGCTCATATTTTCTCTCAGCACATTATGCAACTCTTGCTTGAGCTGCATTTTCCTGGCTTGCGTAATTGTGCTATACATTTTTGTTAAAGTATCCCGCTCCTCCTTCGGTGTGCTTGCATCCTGAATATGCACAATCATAGAATCTGAAATACTGATAGATAGCCAATACATAACTTTTCTGTCTCTCTCATGCCAGCCTTTAAATGCCTGCAACTCCTATTGATTGGGAACATTAGGAATAACTGGTTCTTATTCAGCTCCAGTAATGAACTCCCAATAGCCTTTTCCCTTAAGGAAATTCGTCATTCTAAACTTCCATGCTAGGAAGTTGTTCTTGTCAAGCTTTTCAGTGACTATCTGTGAAAGAGCATCAGACGCCATTATAGAACACTGCGAAAATATTCTGTCACTGCAAAGAACACAACTTCTGCCTCACAAGGGCAAATCTGCAAAACTGACGAAAGTGGTATTTGACCACACAGTCACTTTCTAGTGACGATTTTGCATCAACATGCAATAAGAATGATTCTATCACTCCCAATATCTCTGCGCACAGGTATACGATGCAATTTCTATAGTAACTTTTCACCGACCTACAGGACAGTGGTCATACAGCAAAAACAAGGTGCTTTTCTGAGTGCTTACGGAAAACTTCTGCCACCAAAACGGGCCCCGAAATGGCCTCGAATCAAAAAAATAATGTCACCCTTCTTCTTCTCTTTTGCTATCAAGCGACCTTTATTTTTCATATCCTCAACAAAGCATCCATGAGGATTAAATCTGACCTGCAAGCCCTGCTCAACCATTTGACCAATAGAAACCAGGTTCTTGGTGATATTCGGGACATGAAATACATCAGACAGGTATTTCTTTTTCCCATCCTGCATAGACAAAGGAATTTTACCAATCTACACAATAGGATGTGTAGTATCATCACCAGTCTCCACAAATCCTGGTCTTTCCATTTTCCTTGCATCCTGCATCCATTCTGCATGACCTGTCATGTGGTTTGATGCACCTGAGTCAACATACCACACATCATTGCTTTCTTCTGCACTTGTCACATAATTGGTCATGTGCTGCACCATAAACAGATGCTCATTTCTGTCATCACCCTGTCTACTAGAGGATGCATAATTGCCTTGCTGCAATTTTCCAGTCATGATGTCATTCTGCTTTTTATAGTAGTCTTTAACCATATGACCCATTTTACCACAGTAGTAGAATTCAACATTGTTGTTTGCATTTTGACCTCTCTGCCATCCACCATGACCTCTTTGGCTCCCCCTGCCTGTAAAGTTACCACGTCCTCTGGTTTTCTTGGATTTGCTACATATTCTGATTTCTACCATGGCCTCCAGATCAGCCTGCTCTACCTCTGCCTCTACCTCTTCCAGCATTTGAGTAGAAGACAGTTTCTTTTGAAGTTCCTCCTAAAGAAGATGCACCACCATTTCTCTGCTCTTTAGAAATTAGAAGAGCAATCAACTCCCAAAATTAGGAAAATTCTCACGGACGGCAATGGATGTCCGGAACTCTGCATAATCCTTTCCTAGACCATTCAAGGTCAAAGAAACTAAATCATCATCTTCCACTGGCAACCCAATAAAAGCAAGTGCATCTGCAATCTTCTTCACCTTCATGTGGTAGTCATTGATGCTCATATTTTCTCTCTGCACATTATGCAACTCCCGCTTGAGCTGCATTTTCCTCGCTTGCGTATTTGTGCTATACATTTTTGTCAAAGTATCCCATGCCTCCTTCGGCATGCCTGCATCCTGAATATGCACAATCATAGAATCTAAAATATTGATAGATAGCCAGTACATAACTTTTATGACTCTCTCATGCCAGCCTTTAAATGCCTGCAACTCCTATTGATTGGGAACATTAGGAATAACTGGTTCTTGTTTAGCTCCAGTAATGAACTCCCAATAGCCTTTTCCCTTAAGGAAATTCATCATTCTAAACTTCCATGCTGGGAAGTTGTTCTTGTCAAGCTTTTCAATGACTATCTGTGAAAGAGCATCAGACGCCATTATAGAACACTGTGAAAATATTCTGTCATTGCAAAAAACACAACTTTTGCCTCACAAGGGCAAATCTGCAAAACTGATGAAAGTGGTATTTGACCACACAGTCACTTCCTAGTGACGATCTTGCATCAACAGGCAATAAGAATGATTCTGTCACTCCCAATATCTCTGCGCACAGGCATATACGATGCAATTTCTGTGGCAACTTTTCACAACAAAAACAAGGCAGTTTTTTGAGTGCCTGCGAAAAACTTCCGCCACCAAAACGGGCCCTGAAATGGCCTCGAATCAAAAAAATAATGTCACCACACCATACAAAATTTTCTTCCAATCTGCACACACCAAATAATACCAATTATCCTAGCATCCTAATGAGCCCCCAAGTTAGAGAGGCCTAGAACAAACCTCTGCCAAGCTTCCTCAATCAATTGCTTGAACCTAGTCTATTGCAACAACTGTACATCAAACTTAAACAGTATGTCTATTGATCTCACCACACCACAAGACAACATAAACTACCATAGCAGACATTTAAGGCATATGATCAGATAGACATGTAGAAGGAAATAACTTGCCACCCATTGGGGCTCCCATCCACCAACCCTCAATGAAGGCATACATTCTATCAATACTACTAGCTCAAATATTTGATCCACGCCTTTTGTTATTCCACAAAAGCCTAAGAACACCCAGTGGATCCAACTCACCACAATTTAGTGAATCCCGATCCAAACAAAGAGAATCCCACACCTCCCTTTTTTCAATAGAAAAAAAGTGCCTCCCATGTGACCTATCCTCAACCTTGAGGGTCATATTCTAGTGTCCACACATCCAACTAGTTAGACCCAAATAGGGTATCCCTAATGAGCTAGGGGTGCCATGAATGAGGAGAAGACATCTTAAGAACTTCGTGTGGCTATTGGTTTCTATGCATGTAACTAAAGATATTGATGGATCGATACCTGTTTTGAGAGATGATCAGAGAAAAGATTGTGAGCCTACAGGTGATGGAGACTAGAAGCTGGTTAGAAAGAAGGGTAAGGCAGTCCTAATATCTAACATGCATATGGAAGACCCTATGCAGGGTGATCCTTTTCTAGCTCTTTCATTTACGTTGGGTGAAGATGACAAAATGCATGAGGCCAATCACAGGCCCAAAGAACTTTGGAAGAAAATCCGAGTTCTTTTTGCACTAGTATGAGGAAAACAAACATAGGGACGTGCCAAAAAATATTTAATCAAGCTAATTAAAGTAATCAAGCTACTAGAAAATAAAGCGTTTTACTCCTATAAAACAAAAAAAGTTCAACCACCGGGCTGGATTAGAACAATCATATAACTGAGTCCAACAGCCCGGTTTGGAATTTGACTAAATAATTTAACTTAAATAATGAAACACTATAATTTCAACCAAGCAACGGGCTGGTCATCAATCATTTTTATTTGTGAAATATGTTTCTGTTTCAACCACATTGGTTTAGCATAATCACATAACTCCTATTTGACCTAATCCATCTCAGTGATAAATTGCATGATGTTCCAACCTCCAGGCTAGTTTAGGATAGTTACATTAAGTACAAGCTAGCCTGGTTTGGAAATTGATTGGTACATGACGTGAACCATCCCAAAAATTAAACTTCAATACTTTAACTACTAGGAAACATAACACTTTCAACCACCCACCGAGATGGGCATCAATTATTTCTCTTTGTGAAATATATTTATGTTTTAACCACACTGGTTTAGAACAATCACATAACTCCTGTTTGACTTGAGCTAGCTCGGTGATATATTGCATGATGTACTTCCAACCACCGGGCTGGTTTAGGGCACTCACACTAAGTCCAAGCTAGCCTGATTTAGAAATTAAATGGTATATGACCCAAGCTAGCCCCAAAATTAAACTTAAATAATATTTAACTAGTAGGAAACACATTAATTTCAACCATCGCGCTGCTCATCGATCAAACAATAACAATATGCTATTGTTTCTTTATGTTATTGCTGTTCAACCACATTGGTTTAGGGCAACAACATAATTAGAGTTTGACCTTAACTAGTGCGGTGATATATTGCATGATGTTCCAACTGGATAATCACATTAACTGGTGTTTAAGATAATTTAAGAAATTAAATTAAACAATTAAACTATTGCAAAAGTCATTCACGAATAACTCTCAGACTGGTTTAGGCAACCACTGGCTTGCGTTATATCAAGCATGCGTACGATGTGCTCATCCCACATTGTCACTTGATCAATAACTTCTATACTCAAGCTGTCTCTCCTTTTCTTCCATTTTGTTGAAGCCCAGAGACCCTAGATACTTCTTGAATTGGCATGATCATGCATTGCTTTCGCTTTGCGTCCAATCACTGGAGCCATGTTGGTCCTTCTGATTGACAACATCTTCAACATTGTGCACCCAAGCTGTTTCTCCTTTATTTCATGGGATACCAGCATAGATAATGTTGCCCTCTTTGCAACTAGTTGATGTAAGCTATGTAGGCTAAAGCTTGTGAAGACTCGAGACTAGTATTCACCTGAATGTTCTAATGTTGCTTCCTCAAGTGCTCCCACCAGATGTGAGACCACAGCTCATGCTTTTCGCTCTGATGATCAAATGCGTATATCTGCAACCGCTTCCTGTTGTGCTGCTCTACAAGGAGTCATCTTTCTTCTGGTTGTTTCTCCCCCTACAAACATTGCAAAAGTGTCTTTTGTTTCTGTTTTGATACTGTGCCATTTCTTTCCTCAATCTGCGATATGTTCCTTATCCCTTGACCAAGCTTTTCAGTTTTTTCCTATCTTGCAACCTTTGTCTGGTTCTCTTGTAAGCCATGATGAGCTACATCTTGCCACTAATGACATGGAGACAATCAATGAACCACTACTAGAACAAAGACCAACTAGCTTGTGAGCCAAGCAAAGAATAGAAGACGACTTACCCGAGTAAAGAAGATAATGCCAAACCAAAAGAACGAGGTCAGGTCGAGCTAACTCTGCACGGGGCAGGTTGTAGGGTGGTAGGAGGAGAATGTACTCTGAAGGCCAACAGGAGGTTAATGTTCGAAGATTTATAGGGCAAGAGGTGGAAAATTTTGAAAGTGCGCAGGGATACCAAAATTTTTAGCCACTTTGATTTTCCCCTTTGGTGATACACGTCAGCAAAATTGGATATACCAGTTGCCCTCAAGCAAGTGCAATGTGGGCCAAATTGCTTCAAAATACAAATAGGCCAAAGGACACACTATCGGGTTTGATGCTCTATGTTATGAAATGCAATGATATTTGACATGCTTATAAGCCATATATAAGCAAGCAAGTGCATAAAAAAAGAACCAATACAAAATTGTAAATAGTGTTGGGATTTATTAAAAGATATTTGAACATGTAAAATTGCACATTTTTAAATTCTTCCATCCTAGGGTGAATCTAGATACCAATATCACCTACTATCAATGTCTTAAGACCACCATACACTAGTTCCACTAGTTTGGCTTCTAGTTTTTCCATTGGTTTTGGTTTTCAACACAACAGGAAAAAGTTATGGAGCATGTCCTTGAATGGGTGTGCATAATTTTAGCACAACATTGAAGGTCCCTTAAACCACATCTAATGTTCTCAATTAAGTGTGTCCTTGGGTTGAGGAGAATCTCTATGTGGGTAGCTCGATTTGGGTATTGTGTAGTATGTGGATGGTAGTTTGTTACCATGCCTTGTGTAGGTGGTCAAATGTTTTTGTGTTTCTTTGGTATCTATCAGTGATTCAAACATGTTTATTTCTATTGATAACATTGATGTGGAATCCTTTGGCTATTTTGGGTTGTTTCCAATTTTAGAGTTCTAAAACTTGTGTGAGTCCCTTGATCGAATTTCAGGGGGGGATTGTTGGGGAAATCCTCTCATTTGGGGGGGAGCGGGTGTTAGCATCTTAGAGAATTGGATAATTAGCCAATGGATCTAGTAGCTAGTTTATGATTGGTCCATGCAATGGAAAGTATGGATAGTTGGCAGTGATTGGCCAGCTAGGGCATGCATGGACACCTAGTACAAGGTGATACATGAGCATGGTGATCTTGAGCAAAGGCATGGCTTCTGGAGTCTTGAGGCATCTGCAAGAGCTCAAGGTGAAAAACTAAGGTGACTTCACGATCCTTATCAAAATGATTCATGGTGCGACTTCTCCTTCCTTTTGTTCGAGCCCATGAGACCTTGTCTATGTTGTAATCTCTGTCTGAGCCGCTACTCATAGGGTCCATTATGAGCATGTGAAGCCTTGTCTATCCTCTAGTATGTGTCTAAGCAGTTGCTCATAGGGTTCATTAGTGAGCACATCTTTGAGTAGCAGCTCATAGGGTCCATAAGTGAGTTGATTAGTCTTATCAACATGTGTCTTGTCAATTGTAAGCCAACAAACTAGGTACGGGTGAGGGTCTTTGTACATTTGACTTTGGTTGTCAAGTCATGTGTCTCTAAGTCCTTACTAATGAAAGATGTTTCTATTTGGGTCGAAGTACTTCTCTATATTGCAAGCTTATGGAAGGTCATACAAATTGTAGTTTATATTTTATGTGTAGCTTTGGTTTCTTCATACAAACATGCATGTGATTTGAGGATCCAAAAGCGAACAAGTAAGTTAGAAATTAGGAATGTGTATGTGTGTGTGCGTGTGCATGCGCGTGTGCACGTGTGTGTGTGTAAGGCAAAAAAGGAATTAACATAAAAAAAGGGGGTCTTATAACTGCCAAAATTTGCCATGAAAGGTTACCAAAAAGGGCGTCACTAAAATAATCTAAGTGTACAAATTACAACAAAGAGACTTACAAGACAAACAAAAAAAGTCAATTTTCCCACCACCAAGGCATACAAAGGGCTTAAAGGACGAGCACCAGTTAACATGATATTAGCATGCATGCAACGTTAGGAATTCAAAGTTAGCATTTTTGACATTAACATTTGGCAATCCTTTTGGTGACTGGAAATCATGCACGTAGGAGAAGTGGGCTAAGTGTGACTGATTCAAATGTAGTGGATGATCAAGCCACCAGACAAAGAAACAAGGTGACGATTGAGGTACTCACAATTGAGAGAGAAAATATTCGTGGAACTCAACACCCCATTAGGAAAGAATGGAGCTCATTTTTGGGCCTTGTAAGAAATTCATGATTTTTTAATTTTAATAGTTAAAATTTAAAAAGTTCTAGAGTGAGAAGCACAAATTTATATGATCAAGCATTCAATCGGAGGTACAAATCATGAAAAAGATAAACTAACATTTTAAAGTTTCCACTTGAGCATTTTTTAGTGTGTCATAAATTCTATATCCAAGGACCCCAATGTCTTTACTATTTTGGTGCAGAATTTGGTGTTTTTGGCATCACCATTGTGTTCGAATCAAAATAGGTGCCTGAAAAGAAAGTGGTTAAGAAAGCAATTTGGGCAAGTGCCCAAATCACTTTCTTACACAATTTCCCATCTGGCACCTATTGTGGTCGTTTTGATCCTCTGAGAGTCCAAATTTAGTGATTCAAAGGTCGTTTTGTAAATTTGCACTTACTCTGGACACAAGTAATGCCAAAACCACCAAATTTTACACTAAAATACTAGAAAGACATTCGAGTCCTTGGACATAGCTTTTATAACACATTGAAAAATGCTTGAGTGGAAACTTCAAGATGTCAGTTATCTTTTTTGTGATTTGCCATAGCATTTATGACTCGCTTAAAAACAAGAGTGGGAACTTCAAAATGTCCATATGTCGAGCATCTCTGGAGAGAGGAAATCATTTTTTTAAAAAGCATTTCCAACGTAACGTTGGCCTCCCTCTCATTGGGGGGTCTCTAGTTTTTGTCTTACCTAAAAGGCCCCAAAATGAGCTCCATCTTTTTCTAATGAAACAAGAAGAAAACTAGCAACCATTGTTACATGAAACAAATTCTTGATAGAGGAATGTGGGTAGCCTAACTAGTTCACCCCATCACCATGCAAAACATCGAGAGGATGAAGGGAGTGAACAACAGAGTCGAGGACCCTAGATCCAATGATTTTAGGAGAGTTTTGGCAAGCACAAGGGAGTAGATCCTCATGGGTCATTGTTTGCTTCGTTATAGCCATTTTTGGTGAGGTTTTGGGCATTTTTTGTATATAAGTATCTTGCCTGACCCATGAGAAATAACTTATGCATTACTCAATAGAATTTTTCTTCAAGTTGTAGAACACATTCTAAACTTGAACATGAGACCAAAAAAATATGGAATAAAGATTTGGAACAAGACTGTTAAATAATTACAAGTGCTATGTTGCATGTGAAGCATGCATCGTGAAGATAATATAATATAACAATTTAATAGAATTTATTACAAAATATCAAAAGTTTGTTTTGCGCATACATGCAACCAAGTAATCATTCAAAAGTACACTACCACTCAACAATCATTCAACACAATCTCGATCATCACAAAACAACTTTCAAGCACTTTGTGCATGCGTTGGCGATCACTTCGAGTGTAAATTTCTTCTTTTCAATTGTACCTTTTGCATTTCTTGTGTGTCCAAGTTACTAAAGTACCTCGATCAAGCCTATGACTAGAGATCCTTGTAAGATTTCATATCTTCATGCTTGATTCTATGTCACGAACCTTCAAACTGAAGTGGGCATTCACAAAAGGTAAGAAAGAATGAAGACTGTGCTTTCAAAATGCCTCGCCTCTAAACTCGGGGGGGTCACTATATGTAAACCTTCTATATCACGTGCATTCAAGGCATAATTTAAAACCCCTTATCTGTGAATTTTTAATGAATAAAACACACCCTTTTCTTATTCAATGTATGAATACTTCCTTTAACTGCTGGTACTCTTCTGTATGTAAAAAGTGCATTAAAAATAGGATTTTTAAATCCCTTTTATTGAACCCATGTGCTGTGCTTACATATTTATGAGTGACCCCCCTGAGCCTCTGAACTAGAACAAAGCACTAGGGCACTTGGAGTATGCTACAAAAAATCATTGTTCCCAACTTATGGTAACATACCTGGAGTAAACACAACTGCATGCATCTGGGAATCCACCACAAGAGAGAAGAGAAAGATAAATAAATCATAGCATGAATGATGAGACATGCCCTTGGACCATCAGAATCTCTCTTGGATCTCTTTGCTAGAATCACGAACCACAACCTTGACAGGCCATTAGATTTCTTTGAGTTTCATGGACTTGAACCACTTTGATACCACTGTTGGCTTTTGGAGTCTCACATCACACAGATGTTTGTATGAAGAAACTAAAGCTAAACATAAAATATAAACTGTAACTTATACGACCTTCCATAAGCTTGCAGTATAGAGAATTACTTCGACTCGAGTAGAAACATCTTTCATTATTAAGAGCTCAGAGACACACAACTTGATGACCAAAGATAAATGAGCCTCACCCATACTCGATTTGTTGGCTTCGGTTGAGAAGGCATACACTGATGAGATCACTCACTAATCGAACGCATGAGCAACTGCTTTGACAAAAGGAAGAAGAACTCATTCCATGATACATTTTTATAAGGATCATGCTGCTGCTTCAGTTTGCCACCTTGAGCTCTTACTATCACCTCAAAACTGTAGTTCAAGCCACGCCTTTTCTCAAAACCGCCATGCTTACATATCACCTTGTACCAAGTGTCCATGCACGCATCTATCGACCAATCACTACCGACTATCCATGCTTGCCATTGCATGGAGCTGCCACATCCATCAACCAATTACCCAACTCTCTAAGGTGCTAAACCACCCCCCCATGAGAGGATTGCTGCAACATTACTCACAATTATTAGAACGCCCACCCCCCATCTCTAAACATAAAAAATGAAGCTAGAAAGAAGAAAGAGTAAAAAATGAGAAGAAAAAGTTGCTACTAAAGAGGTGAGCACATATTTGTAGCAAATGTCTTGCAAAAGCATATATTATGCATGGAGATTGTCTTCAGAAATGGACCCAAAGAAAATCTTTGCATCATTCAGGACAAGATGGATCAAACAAAGACTTGTATATGAAGGCTACAACCTATAATGAATCATTAAACTATATCATGCAAATTCCTATAGCCTTATCAAGAATGCATGGGCATGGGCGATTGGCACTTGGAAACTTCTCATACACCTTGAGTATATATAGCACACCAAAAACATGGAAACTAATCACAAAAGGATTCATAATAGTGACTAGCATGCAAACCAAATTGACCTTAGCTCATTTGAATGCACACAAATACCTTTAGTTCAACTTGGTTGTAAACATTTCATAAATCATGAGAAAACATGTAAAATGCCACGAGCATTAAAAACAAGGTGAATGATAATAAATCATTCATAATGCTTGCCCAAAATTCAAAATACCAAAAAAGAAGACGAATTGGATTTGTAGCGCCGAAAAGAGGGTGGAGAGATATGCATACGCACGAGCGAGTGAGCAAGAGAGAGAGAGAGAGAGAGAGAGAGAGAGAGAGAGAGAGAGAGAGAGAAGGGGGAGGGTGGGAGAGAGTGAAGAGTGGCTAAAAATATTGAGGATTTGGAGACAAGAAAATAGCAAGTGGATCATAAAATAAATCATGATTTAAAAAAAAAAAAAAGACCATTTTTGCTTCTTGAGAATCACCTTCACTTAGACATACCTCACGGCGGCTTGCCAAAACATAAGTATAAAATTCAAACAAGCTCCATTGAATAAAATAGATGCACATTTTCCTATTTTTAAACCAATTTAGAGAGTTCCAAAATCAGAAGATTTTTCCAATCTTCCTAATATGGTTTTAATAGTTGTTCTTACAAAAAAAAGATTAAGAATGTAAAAAGAGTGAAGAATAGGCTTTCTTTGAATTAATCATCCATAAAATGTTTTTTAAATTAAAAGATATGATCTTAAATAAGTGGTATCTCATTTCACCACATGGCATATCATATATAAGTGATATTTAGCACAAATTAGTGAGAAATATGGTATACCAAGTCATGGTAATCACCAAAGAAGAAAACACTATGAAGAATTTGAGATGCGGCATATATGAAAGGAGCGAAAATAATAGCATGGGATTAAACTCCATATCCTGGAATGAAGGAGGAAAAGCGAGTTGTAACAATCTTAATAGGAAGCGTATGAATGCAAAAGCAACATAAAAGCAAAAGTAAAGAAACAGAACTTTGTGTGACCATGGTACATTGGTAGGGCAGAAAACAGAACTTTCTGTGACTCTTGGCAGCGCAAAAGAAAGTAAAAAGAACTTTCAGTGACTCTCGTACATAAATGGTAGGGCACGAATATTGGGGAGGGAGAACTGAGACACATTTTACGTTACCCGAACCAGAAGATTGTGGACTCATTGATTTTATGGCCACAAAATCAATCCCTTTCCAAGATGTTTTTTACTGAGGGAACTTACCGAATTGATTCGAAGGAGACGATGACAATCAATACAAGCGGCGATTTTTTGAAGCTCTCAGGGATGGATCCGAGTGGAGCTCGGAAACGAACTAATGGGCGGTCCCCTCCCGGTTTTAATCGTCACATTTAAGCTCAGAAATTATGTTTCGAGCTTTTATATACTCTGCGGTGGATTGGAGTGCTGAATTGTGCAAGTAACTGCTTGTTTTTCAAAACTTGCGTTGTTGTTTGTACTGTCGGTGCGGAGTTTTAACTTCTCTTCTTTCACCTCGCACTTGCAATCGCTCATTTGTTGCAGGATGGAACCTACTGCTGCTATTGCTGAACTAGAAAGCAAATGCTGCCGTGTGTTTTGTGTCCGCTCTTGTTTTGCGATCGTTCTGAACGAGTGACACGTTAGTGAAATACATGTTGCACCAACATCTTGGTTTTTGCATAGCATTATCGCCTCTTTTTCGCTAAGTCCAGATTTGGACATATTCCAATGCAACTAAATGCAACTTCTCTCTGAGCTGGCCGCCTTCTTTTCCATGCGACACATCTCAGGCAGGCTTATGAATGATTTATGAGCATTCGCCTTCTTTTCCATGCTACACATGTCAGGCAGGCCTTATGAATGATTTATGAGGATTCATCTTGTTTAACTTCTACGTTATTGACCACTATCGCTCTTATATATAGCAGCGCACGATAAATAAAACATATCCCCGGATCTTTCATAATTTATGAGCATTCATCTTGTTTAACTTCTACGTTATTGACCACTATCGCTCTTATATATAGCAGGGCACGATAAATAAAACATATCCCCGGATCTGAACTGGAGTTGCAATCCAAACTTAAGCGGTTGTTGGCAACTTGATTCAGGTACACTCGTCAACTTATAATAGTTGCAATCTCTTTTCTCTCTTAAGGAGGGAGGACCATTGGAGAAATCTGCATCCTTGAATTAGAATGGACCATTGTGGGATTTTTTCTGGGAACATTGCAAATTGGATGCTGTTTCGGGAAAAAATTGGATGATTTTTGTGGGAAACATTGCAAAAGTGGTAGTTAGCATAGTTAGCATGCAGTTTCCTTGTGTTCCATGCAAATTTTGCCCTTGGCAGCCTGTGTTTAATCCGGCGTTTGACCTCCACAGAGTCAATTTGCGCTTAGCAGCCTGCGTTTGATCCATTCATTCATAACTACGTTTGATCTCCACTGAGTCGATGTCATTTGATCTCCACAGAGTCGATGGTGACTGCTAAAGCATGAGTTTCAATTCCCATCTCTTTCTAGTTCAACAAAAATGCATATTTTTTGTTTCTGTGATCCGTGATCAAACCCCCTGCATCAATACCCCCGCATTTCTTTTCTTCACGCTTATCCTCAACGGTTCTTATCCACAATTTTCCTGTAGGTGGATTGCAAAAGAAACGTGAGCTCGCAAAAAGCCCCATGAAAACATGACATCCACAGAGTCGATGCCGAAACTCTGCAAAATGAAAACGTGCCATCCACAGAGTCGATGTTGTAACTCTGTTGAGAAGTGTTGAAACTGAAAAGCTGAGTCGGATTGCTGTGATTCACGCTCAAAGGCACTTTCGGAATAACGGGATCAATTCAAAGGCGATAATTCAAGTAAGTTCTATTACTTATTCTCATCTATAAACTAAAATAAAGCCCACTGCAACAACGTCTTTCAAAGTTTTCTCGAAGCACAGTAACAGCGAGGTATTAATCTGGCCGACGGATCGAGAGGATAGTCACAGGAGGGTCGACGGAGTGACAGAAGGAGGGTCGATGGAGTGACAGAAGACGCTAGACGGTTTGTGAGTGTTGTGTTGGTATTCGTCATTGTAGGTTTGTGAGAGCGCGCCATGTAATTGTAGGTTTGTGATAGACGTGAATTTTTCTAGGAAGATTGCGAATCATGCAGAGGAAATATAGAAAACAACAATTTCTTATCACCAGAAAGGCGAATGATAGGCTGTTGAGCAGGAAGACTATAGAAACAGCAGCAACAAGAAACACCAGAATGACTTTCATCGGTTATTACAGTCGCTTCCTTAGCTTCAAATCCATCCAATAGAGGTAAGGAATATAAAGCTACACCTCATATCCATGGTCGCGAATCCTCTTTGTAGAAGTGAAGAGTTGGAGAGTCCATAGTTTCCGCAATTCTCTCCAATGGCTATCATAGGGCACGAGGACATAGTGAGAATACCGTAATAATTGAAAAGGCGTTCGTGAGGCAAGGGACTGACCCTGACGGAATTTCTTTGGCTATAGATGACGACGTGAGGCAAGCACCCGAATCGAGGGTAGAGCAAGGCGCAATAATGGAGGGATAAGCGAGCGAAGGTACGGTGCTTATGCTGACGATCATGAAAATCTCACCTGAACTATCACGAACTGGACATTCCAAGGTAGTAAGTAATGGATTGTTGTCCTTTGTCATAGTCAGCATGCAGACGAGCTTGAACTTCTCGTACCAATTGATTGTACAACCCCCTTCGAGAATCTTTTCTGTAGTTTAAAATATTATCCATCACCCTCTTGAGCTCTCCCCTCTTGATCAAGAGCCATGCCCAGAGATTAAGCCAATACTATAGCATTTCTCTCTGCAATTGTAGTTGTTTCTATGTGCCTATTTGAAGCTTGGACATCTAAGGAAGTTTACCCGTAAAATGGGCAATTGTTTCTATGCCTCCGTATGGGTAGCTTACTCTGCAAATTTGAAGGCATTGTCCAATGCACATGAGGCATCTCCATCAGAAAACCTCTCTCCATTTCCAGTGGCCGTGCACAAACATATGTCTCCAGCAAGCTCACGATCCAACGATTCATCAGAACGCCCATTCTGGTCACCATCACTCGAGGTGTTATCTCCATCTCTTACCTTCCACATAAGTATTAAATCCTATTGTGTGTGTTTTTAGAGGTGCACCAAGTAGCCGAACATATAGGCAAATAGATGTGATGGATTGAAGATATGGCCAAGAAAAGATGGAGTCGACAGCACGGTCTGGATGATTACGAATGTGACTAATGGAAATGGGAGCCTTGCCTCTAAGTTCCTATCTATGATCGATATCCTCGACGAGCGATCATGAAATCAAGGGCAAGATGACTCATACAGAGAGCGCACATGGATATGATGAAGGAGGTTTCCAGTCTCTTTGATAAAGATCAGAGCTGATTGATTTCATCACAAGAGCTCTACATGAAATTGATTTGCTATAGAACTTGCAAAACTGCTCGAATCTAGGCATTGCAATTGTTAGTAAATAAATTGTGCAAGTAATTGATCAGAAAAGCCAAATGCAGCTTTTGCTCCAAGTGCGAGATGAAAAGGTGGGTGAAGGAGGGGCTACAATTAATCGTAGAATTAACAACTCACAACCTCACCATTTGTCTATTTTCTGATGAAACACCCTCCAAGAAGCAGGGATGTTTTCATCAAAGCTATGCTTATATATTAATATAAAAGCTTGGCAAAAGTTTTCAAGCTCATTTTTTAATTTCACAATATTGTTATAATGGAGTATTTTTTAATATATTTTCGTTTGAATTTTGAAAAATCTTGGCGAAACTTTAATTTTTTTTGCATAAAAGTTTCAAATCCTGGCTAATGTTTCAAACATTTATTTTTATTAGAACATACAAACTTTTGATGCCAATATAAAAGTTTATCTTCTTAATGAAACTAACTTGAAAAAATCAAGCATCCAAGAAGGACTGTGTAGAAATTTGAAACTGTAGTCACTCTTACTACGATTACATCAATGCTCACTTACTCCTCTACGAGCGTATCCAACTGTGTACACAAGCTTGAGAAGCTAGGAAGAGCCATAAAAAAAGCTTTAGAGTGCTTGTTATAACTAGAAAGAATAGCCTCGGCTTCAAGCTACCACTATGCCATGTGGTTTGAGTTCAACACCAGCTACGCCTTGGCATTTGGGAAATCTAAAATGTCCAATTTAGGCTTGTGATTGACCAGGTTGACTCCCATTTGCGATTTAACCATTTCTTCAGATGAGTTTTTGAGTAGTTCTTAATTTTGTTGTCTGTCCTCCTAGACAAATGATCAAGTAGTGATCCTAAGATATGTTCTAATTCTCCATAGAGCCTCTTTTTGTTCATCAAGCATTCATTTTGCTTAAACACTACGATCCATACCGACTTGCAATGGCGAAGTAAAAAGGTTATCAAACTAGTTCCCCAAGATTGCTTGCAATTGTATGATCATCTGTTCTTTCTTAGAAGAACAGAAGCGGAAGAGGAGCATGAGCAAGGCAACATCCTAGGAACTGCATAGCTCCATTACAAGAATTGTCGAGCTCGGAGTTCACAAATTATTCTAAGATCAAAGCAATTCACAATATAAGATCTGCACATGGGCCTTTAGAATACATTTATTCCATCCATCAACCTTAAAATTTAAGACCGATAAGGCTCTTGTACCTTAGATCCAATCCATAGATTAGTGAGGATACATAGGTGATTTGGAGAGTAGTGAGGATGTGTTGGTGAGCGGGTTGTGAGAGAGATATAGTTAGGGTAATAGTGCGAAGGGTTAACAGGGATAACATAAAGGATTAATTTTTTTGGGAAAAAATGTAAATAAAATTTGATTTTTAATTCTTATATCATTTTTAAAAATAAATTATGGATTAAAAGGTTAAAAATATATTGGTTTAAGTTGATTTGTTAGAGATTTGAAATATATTTGAATTCAAATAAGATTAATTGAATATATAGATGCTTTTAAATATTTTAAAAAAATATATAATTTCTTTAAGATTACTTAAAGATACACACACACACACACACACACATACCACAAACACACAAACTTTACAAATAGAAAAAAAAATAAAAATGCATATTCATGGTTTTAATTAATCCATATATATTATTAAAGAGATCCAACATGATTAGTAGATTTATAATAATTTTCAAAAAGAAACTAGAATCTTATTTCATTCATATATGGATGATTAAAAATTAGCATGATGGACATGAATATGGTACTTTTATCAAGAAACGAGATGGAGATGTGTGTGTAAGACAAGTTGGACTCCCGAGATTAAGAAGGATGAAGTTGAAGAAGTCATCTTGGGTCCTTATGTGTTAAATACTAAAACAACCCTTGGAGACACCAAAACTACTAAAACCAAATCTACTAGAAATCTTTTTCACCATCCAACAAGTAAGAGGATGAAAAATTTAGCCAAGTATTTAGCTGTTACATTTGAAAATTACTTCCTGAAGATTAGTTGGAAGAATATTACTTTGGGAAAAAAAATGAAAGAGTCAACATATAACCAAAGAAAACACCCTTGATCTGAAACAAACTCATATTATCCACAAAATCAATGATCATTCTCATTATATATGTCTTACCCAAGCAACTTACGTGGTGAGATAATGTGCCCATCTACATTTCAATTGCATCAAACGACAATTGATATTTGATGCTATAGTGTGGGTCCATACATAGGTTCAATTATGGCCATAGATCAACTTGGTGTGCTGAATTGGATTGACATAAAATGCTCAGTTAATGGTTGGTATAATCCAGGCATGGTAGAGGCATTGAACTTATTTTCTCTTTCTTGCCCAAGAAAAGCTTCGTATGTCCCTTTAGTGGGTTTTCAACACTAAAGGATACCAATACATCATTTATGTACCCCGAATAATATTATTCTTCAATAGAAAATTGATAATTTCATCAATAATTATAATGATTATGAAAAATGTCTATGATAATTTGATTCAATAACAAAATAGTACAAAATTGTAGATTGCATAAACTCACAAGAGGATGTAAAGTTTTGTTAGCCAATGTATGGTTACAAACATACAATTTCAAAACAAAATCATTGCAATTTGAATTCTGATTTTGATCATCATTCTTAGTACACACACACACACACACACACACACACATGCATGCATGCATGCATACATACATACATACATACATACATACATATATACATACATACATACACATGTACATACACACACACACCACACGCACACGCACACGCGCACACACACACACACACACACACACACACACACACACAAAAACACATGCACACAGACACACACACACAAATTTTTAATGGAAACAAATAGAAAATTTATATATAAATACAATTTCTTTTCACACAGAAAAAACACATGGAATGAAATTTAAAGAACAAAAGACATAGAGAATTGTATCAATCCAAACAAATGGATAATGTAAGAGACCAAAGTCGAGGTAGACAACTTTAACAACATATATGAAAGCAACAACGCCATCAATAATATGCATGATGAGGTCTGTAGTTACTTTTGTAATCCTTGCAAATTATGTATGTATATACATATAAAAATAAATAAATAAACACACACACACATGCGCGCTCACACATTTTGCAAGTCTTGATGTATCCATACCTTTTTCACATAACCAGTATTTGTAGTCTGAATGATTAGTGATATATTTAGAGCCTAATTCATATAATCACTAGGTATATTTTTAGAGTTTAATTAGATAATTTTATCACTTATTTAGAATAATCTTTGTTTGAAATTAGATAAACAACTTCCAAGGCCCTTCACAAAGTAGAAATATACATGAGAGCTTTTATAGAATGATTGAAGACTCACACATTGAAGAAACTCAATTAAGAGATGAAACGATCCCAAATACATCCATGGAGAATCACATTATTCATTTGAACCATTGAAAAATGTCAATGATCACAATGATCTAGGTAGAATGAATTTAATATGCTCATTTTGTGGAGCCAACTTTTAGAAAGGCAAGAAACATAGAAAATCATCCATGGATAAATGCTTTCGAAAGCTATGTTGCTTTAATGGAAGAGCAGCCTTGACTATAGTTAAAAGGCCTCCACTTTCATTGTGGAGATTGTTGTGTGGTATTGATAGAAGACGCCAAGAATTCAAGACTCTTATTCAAGCTTACAATAGCATTCTAGCTTTCTCATCATTGGGAGCCAAGATTGATGAAAGTGTTAGTGAGAATAGAGGAGTATACACTTTCAAGATACATGGATCATTGTATCATCCCATTGGATCATTGATTCCATCTATAAATACACATGAACATCAGTCCTGATTTCAGAATCCAACATTTACACAAATTACATATATGATAATGAGAATGAATTGCAAAATAGAATGTCCTTGATGCCAACATTGGAATCTGTGATATTGGAGGCATTGCAATGCATGTCGATGCATGAAGTAAATCCTTATGTTCGTGTTTTTTAGCAAGTGAGGGATGTTTTGGAAGAAGAGCCTAATGAATCCTTGCAACTTATACTCTTGGCAAAAATAGATAATCATCAATATAATCTTCCAACAAGAAGTGAAATAAATAATCGTATGACTGGAGAAAATGATGAAACAACACACAATCATGATGTAGTTCTTCAAACACATGACAATGTTTTGCAGCATGTGTGAAATTTACACCCTTTATACATGGCCCTATATCATGCTCTTTTATTCCCTTATGGAGATGATGGATGGTACCTAGAAATGGTTCTAAACAGATCAAACAGGTCAAAAAGTTCAAGTGCAGGAAATAATGTATCCCAAATGCAATTCTATTCCGTAAGGCTCCAAGTTCGTCAAGATAATGGTGAAGGTCTATTATTAGCATGAAGATTGCTACAACAATATATAATTGATGCATATGCTAGCACCGAACAACATAGATTAAATTGGATTTGCAATAATCAACAAAAACTAAGAGTTGAAATGTATAGAGGATTTCAAGGCATGATCTCAAGAGCAGACAGTTGTCTTCCTATCCTTGGAAGAACTATAGGGTAGTGGATAGTGTTACCTTCTAAGACAAATACATCAATTATATCAAGATGCCATGGCTATGGTTAGATATGATGGAAAACTAGAATTTTTTATCACATTCACGTGCAATCCACAATGGCCATTAATCAAATGTGAATTGTTGTTTGGACAAGTGGCTAACTATTGTCCTGATCTACTAGCACATACTTTTGCTCTCAAACAAAAATCTTTGATGGATGACATTGTAAAAAATGAACTCTTTGGAAAAGTGAAAGGATATGTGTACATCATAGAGTTCCAAAAACATGGCGTACCACATTCTCACATCTTGCTAATTCTTGAAAATGCACAAAAGCTGATCAAGAATGTGAACAACTATGATAAAGTTGTTTGTGCAGAGATTCCTTGCCAAGATAGATACCATTGCTATATGAGACGATTTTGAAGACTTTTCCATGGACCTTGTGGAACAGTTAGTCCAAAATCCAATTGCATGAAAAATGGAAAATGTTCAAAGTGATATCCTAAGTCCTTTTTGGAATCCACAAATGTTGATTCTGATGGTACCCACTTTATAGATGTTCAAACAATGAAAGAACTACTGAAGTAAGAGGGTCTCTTATGGATAATTGTTGGGTTGTGTCATACAATCCAACATTATCTACAATACATAATGCACACATAAATGTTAAAGTCTGTTCAACTATATATACCATAAAATATGTCTACATCAAGTATGTTTACAAGGGACATGATTCTGCAACTTTGCAAATACAAAGAGGTTTTCAAGAGACAGATCATACCATGGAAAAAAAAGATGAAATTAAACAATACCTTGATGCACGCTACGTGTCTACACTAGAAGCAACTTGGAGAATTTATGGATTTCCATTTCATGATGAGAAACCAAACATTCAAAGGCTTCAAGTTCATCTTCCAAATGAGCAGAATATGACTTTTGCAGACCATGAAAATCTTCATGATGTTCAAAATGAAGAAGGGCAGCATTTAACACTCACGGCATGGTTTCATTGTAATACAATGCATGTACAAGCAAGGTCAACATTATACATAAATTTTCCAAAATATTGGGTATGGTCAGCAAAGGATAGGGTTTGGACACGCAGAAGACAAGGAAATACAATTGGTCAGATGTATTTTGTCCCACCTTCAGTAGGAGAGCGCTACTACTTACACATGCTACTTTGCATTGTTCTCGGTATTACTTCAATGAATTTTTAAAAAACACTCATATTATATTACACTTATAATGTTGATAAAATACATGCTATAGAACGTAAAAATAAATTTCTTCATCAAAATTAAATTAATAATATTAATTGAATACTTTGATAAAATCTCATATAGGATTTACATCTTTTGAAGGTGTTTTGTATAACACGTTCAAAGAGGCATGTGCAGCTAGGGGATTATTAGGATCCAATGAAGAGTGGCATGAATGTCTACATGAGGCTTCTCAAGTTTAGTCAGGCTTCATGAGGCTTCTCAAGTTTAGTTAGGGCAACAATTTTGGCAACTGTTTGCTACAATATTGCTATTCTATGAGCCCAAATATCCTAAGGATTTATGGAATTCATACAAGGCTTTCTTTTTTGATGATTATATGGGTCTTAGCATGGGAAGGTGACACAAAAAGCACTATATGGGACATTTACTGCTTTTATGGTATGGGACACCTATTTCAAACCTTAAAAAATTACTGCAATAATAAAATGTACTCTTACAATATTGTGACTTCATTAAAGAACATTGATATTAAAAATTTTCTTATATTAAGGTACATAATTTGTGCCATAGGTAATGTGCTATGTGCTTTCATAAAGCACAAAAAGCATGTCACCTAACCATGCTTAGACCCATATTTATAGGTGCAACAACAAAATTATTATCTTCATGTCAGAGATATTAAAGAGATGGCTCTCAATAGTGCATTATTGGATCTCCAAAGAATATTGCAAGCAAGTAGTAAAAGCCTTAAATATTATCCTGATCTACCACTGCTTGATGAAAGCATTGCAAATGGAACAAATAATAATTTAATGTTTGACAAGCTTTGTTATAATAAGGATGAGTTGTCCTTACAAGCACATAAAATGTGTGCATCACTTAATTTAGATCAACAGACATTTGATATTGTTGTAGATCACTAAACAAAGAGCATGGTAGTGTCTTCTTCTTAGATGGACCTGGAGGCACAGGAAAAACATTTTGATGGTGGACTCCATTGAAGGGGTTATGGATATTAATGTCCCACTAGTTGAGACATATCTCTTTCTGAGAAACGCATAGACCATAGCCCACCCGCGTACCCAAACATGGGACCAATCAAATGCATAGAATGCAGACCAACTCAACAACTAATGTTTAAAATATCCTTGGATGTGCGCTTGTGAACATGAAAGAATCAAAGAGTACAAGACAAGATGGCAAACAAATAGGCCTAATAGGTTATTTGAGAAGGCAACCAACCTCAAACTACCTAGACTAGCCTTTGAATAGAGCTAACTGCCAAAACCTAAGGGAGAAACCAGGACTATGCATTGAATAAGGATCTTGCAAAAATTAGAGCACCATAAAGTTAATTGTACTAATCTGCTTGGTACAGGTAAGGGGTTGATGTTCTTCAGTTTCTCAGGAATACTTTAACCGTCTCAAAAACAAAATGCACTGAATATAATGAAACAACTGTGAAGGGAGTCTTAACTGTCTTCTCTTTATCTGCTTGGAGAAATTATTCTTCAAAAGTATGTGTATTTGGGACTACTTCTTCCTTCTCATCCGAGCTAGTGTCTTCTGTGAACTCCTCCTTTGGGGCTTCCTTTCTTCCCACCTCAAATCTATTCATCAGGTCAATAGGAATGTGTGTTGTTGCAAAATGCACATAGACTTTGACCTGGCCCAACAAGCATTGAATGAATTGAGATTTGGTCAAGTTGAAGGGTGAAATCCCAAGTGGGCATCAAAAAGCTTTTTTCTTTTATGCTCATATGCTCATGCATAAGAATAAGCATATCCTTTCCTTCCTTTTCTCTTATGCTTATGCTCTTTTTCCCTCTTCCTTCTCTTATGCTTATGCTTATGCATGAGCATATGTCTCCTTCTCCTCTTTTCCTCTCTCCTTATCCTTCTCCCTCTCCTTTCCTTCTCTTCTTTTTTCCTCACTTTTTCTCTTCTTTTCATAAGCATATGCCTATCCTTATGCCTATGCATATCCTTCTCCTTTCTTTCTCTTCTTTTTTCCTCTCTTTTTCTCTTCCTTAGTCCTCTAGGAGCATATCCAGCTGTGTACGCAAGCTTAAGAAGCTAGGAAGACCATAAAGAAAGCTTTAGACTGCTTGTTATAACTAGAAATAATAGCTAGCCTTGGCTTCAAGCTGCCATTGTGCCATGTGGTTTGAGTTCGACACAAGCTATGCCTTGGCATTTGGGAAATCCAAAATGTCCAACTTAGGCTTGTGATTGACCGGGTTGACTGCCATTTGCGATTTAACCATTTCCTCAGATGAGTGTTGGAGTAGTTCTTAATTTTATTGTCTCTCCTCCCAGACAAATGATCGAGTAGTGATGGTAGACCACTTGCAAAACATAATCCACCTTGAGATATGTTCTAATTCTCCATAGAGCCTCTTTTTGTTCATCAAGCATTCATTTTGCTTAAACACTATGATCCATACTGACTTGTAATGGCAAAGTAAAAAGGTTATCAAATCAGTTCCCCAAGATTGCTTGCAATTGTATGATCATCTGTTCTTCCTTATAAGAACGAAAGTGGAAGAGCAGCATGAGCAAGGCAACATCCTAGGAACTACATAGCTCCATTACAAGAATTGTCGAGCTCGGAGTTCACAGATTGTTCTAAGATCATAGCAATTCACAATATAAGATCTTCACATGGGCCTTTAGAATACATTTATTTTTATCCATCAGCCTTAAAATTTAAGACCGATAAGGCTCTTGTACATTAGATCCAATCCATAGATTAGTGAGGATGCATTGGTGATTTGGAGAGTACTGAGGACGTGTTAGTGAGCTGGTTGTGAGAGAGATATAGTTAGGGTAACAATGCAAAGGGTTAATAGGGATAACATAAAGGATTAATTTTTTTGGAAAAAAATGTAAATAAAATTTGACTTTTTCTTATATCATTAAAAAAAATAAATTATGGACTAAAAGGTTAAAAATATATTGGTTTTAGTTTTTTTGTTAGAGATTTGAAATATATTTGAATTCAAATAAGATTGATCAAATATATAGATGCTTTTAAATATTGTAAAAAAATATATAATTTCTTTAAGATTACTTAAAGATACACACACACACACACACACACACAGTGGGTATGGTCAGCAAAGGACAGGGTTTGGACACTCATAAGAGAAGGAAGTACAATTGGGCGGATGTATTTTGTGCCACCTTTAGTAGGAGAGCGCTACTACTTACACATGCTACTTTACATTGTTCTTGGTATTATTTCAATGAATTCTTAAAAAACACTCATATTATATTACACTTATAATGCTGATAGAATACATGCTATAGAACGTAAAAGATAATGTCCTTCGTCAAAATTAAATTGATAATATCAATTGAATATTTTGATAAAATATCATATGGGAGCTACTTCTTTCAAAGGTGTCTTGTGTAACACCTTCAAAGAGGCATGTGCAGCCAGGGGATTATTAAAATCTGATGAAGAGTGGCATGAATGTTTGCATGAGGCTTCTCAAGCTTAGTCAGTCTTCATGAGGCTTCTCAAGTTTAGTTAGGGCAACAACTTCGGTAACTGTTTGCTACAATACTGCTATTCTATGAGCCCAAATATCCTAAGGATTTATGGAATTTATACAAGGCTTTCTTTTCTAATGATTATATTTGTGGGTTGCAACAATAAAAATATTATCTTCATGTTAGAGATATTAAAGACATGGCTCTCAATAGTGCATTATCAGACCTCCAAAGAATATTGCAAGCAAGCAATAAAAGCCTTAAATATTATCCCGATCTACCACTTCCTGATGAAGGCATTGCAAATGGAACAAATAACAATTTCATGTTTGAGGAGCTTTGTTATAATAAGGATGAGTTGTCCTTACAAGCACGCAAAATGTGTGCATCACTTAATTTAGATCAATGAAGGGCATTTGATATTGTTGTAGATGCAGTAAAAAAAGAGCAGCGTGGTGTCTTCTTCTTAGATGGACCTGGAGGCACAGGAAAAACATTTAGCTACATTTTCAGGTTTTGCTGCACCATTACTCTTTCTTGGTGGTTGTACTGCACATTCTTGATTTAAATTACCTTTAAATCAAGATGAGAGCTCCACTTATAGGATATCGAAAAATAGCCATCTAGCAGAAGAAATACCTCTTTGATTGTTTGAGATGAAGCACCAATGACACATAGACATGCATTTGAAGCACTAGAACAAACTTTGAATGACATTTTGGGTTGTAGCTTAGACTCTTATAAGCCACTTGGGAATAAAGTGATCCTTTTAGGAGGTGACTTTCATCAGATATTACCAGTTGTGTGCAAGGGATCACGTCAAGACATTGTAAATGCATGTTTGGTGAAGTCAAGCAATATGTGTGTTCAAACAAATCTTGGACATGGTATCAATTGCAATGATTCGTTCTGAAAGCAAAAGCACAGATGATGAAAAAATTAGCATAGTCTACAAAGAAGTATTGTTACATAATTAAATATATTAAAAAGCTACTTTATTATTTTATGCTATGAAATTACAATTTCTTAATAAAATTTTACTATTTTTATGTATAATCATAAATTTTTTATTTAGGCCTCAATGGATCTAGAAGAAATAGTTCCATGTTCACTTGTTGATAATATTCAAAAGATTAAAATTAAAAAAGACAATTACCTCATCATCAAGTGGAAGCATTGATTAGACAATACAATTGATTGTTGATGTAAACCTAGGGTGCCAACTCAAAATGTAATATGTTACTACCCTCATCCAAAATCTAGGGTATGGGGGGACAAGTTCTATATAGAATATGCATGGATTTCCCTAAAAAGTTTCAAATATGTAAAAAATATGAAAATTTCATGTCCCCCCTCCCACATTATATAAGGTATATACCGTGAAAAATATGCAAGATTTTAAGAATTGTACATATTTTCCATAATATGTGAGGCCCAAGGGGTGGGGTATTTTGGAGGGTAAAACAAAAAACACACTAAAATATGAAAACCTATCTCCTTTAAAATTAATGTAACTTTTTCATGTGTTACTTAAATTTCAAGGTGTAAAGACATATTTGAAGCTCTTTTAGTGTAGAACACAACCATGTTAGTTTGACTTATTTCTACTCATGGCATGCTGTTAAATTCATCTCATACTCAAGATTTTGATAGGTTTTCTTACTAAAGGGACTTGGCACCCCAAGGATGTAAATGAAGATGCTACAAATGACTATCAAAATATACCTCCTCAAATTTTGAAGAAAGGAAAACCTGGAACTACTTCAAGTAGGAAAACATGCAAAAGAAAGAAGATATCATTGCCAAAAATATTGAGTCCAATTTACAATACAAATCAAGTAATAGAAAGCTCGTCTTCTACAAATATAATTACAAATATTATGAAAGAGATTTTAAAAGGGCATCAAAGTATATTGAAATCAATAGCAGAGAAATCCGCAATTGACTTGCATCTTCATAAGGAACAACAATTACAATTGTTGGGATTTATAAACAATCAATTGCAAGAAAACAAGGTAATTTGTGAACGTCATATTTAGCAACATATCATTCCAATCAAATTGAAGATTACGGCATTGGAGACGAATGTTGCAACACATGAACAATAGATCAAATTATTGGAATTAGTTATTGCTCAATTGCGTTCAAATGTCAATAGGTTAAATGGACTATTGACAAGAGCACCCAATTTAATACCATGAATCAAAATTTCAAGCAAAAGGCCAATAGATTGAGTTGAAAATAGGTAAGGTTTTTAAAAATGTTTTTATAAATTATTTACTTAGAAATATTAAATAAATTTTTTTGAATATAAGTTACAAATATGATATGCTATCTTTTTGAATTATATTTGATTTCCCACAAAATTTTACATTTAGCTCTAGGTTTTCAACATGCTATTCAAAGTTAAAAAACCAAAGTTTGAGTGCCAAAAAGCTCAATTATAATGAGCATTGATACCAACGAAAAAGAGAACTATAGTACACTTTCTACTAGTGCATTCTCTTAGATTAATAAATTATGATGATGCAATTAGAACCAGAATGGCTGAATGCTTTTAGGGTAGAGATTAAAGAATAAAAAGGTACAGATCCCTAGGTTCAAGCAGACGGCATCTTGTCCTGCGATGCCCCAAAGCATGAGGGAATTTTTAATTGGATGGCACACATTTAATGACGATAGTATGGGTACATAGTTTCCAAAATCTTGCAAAACAAAGAATTGTAAAGTGTGTAAACTTGCAAGTGCCAGTCGTGTGTTGACAGGGAGAAAAGTGAGAGTACAAGGTCAACTATAGAGCAATTTCCTATGAATCACATCAGGCCAATTGTTTTTGCTCTGGCTCTCTTCCACTTATTGGCCCCTCTACCATATTTAGGGAGCAAAGCTTTAGTGTCCATCAATAATGGTCGTCTCTTGTCCTTGCACAGGAGATTTCAATTTGAGAAGCCAGCTGTATGTAAAATTATGGTCTCATCTTGCTCTATGCCATCTCAACAGTGCACCACAATGCTATTTCCAGATCACAAACATAACATGCTGCATAACATGGGGACTTCATATCCTTGCAAAAAGGTTAGGAGAAAGGTGAGCTAGACCTGGAATGGAGAACTGGGGCGATACATACAATACATGCCTTGTTGCTTCAAGCATTGAAATTTGGCTTTATTTTGGCTGAGGGACCCTAACTCAAGGTAGCTCAAAATAAAGTGGCATTTGTTGATGGCATTAATATTGAGGCCATACCTCTGTGTAATGGTCTCAGTATCCCACCATTTCATCCCTCTAGGATCCGAGATTTGGATAAAGGTCTGAATGCCTTTCCCAAAATTTGAACAGCAAGGCACGGGAAGCTTTTGAGGAGCACTGGCCCTGTGATTAAGGGCTAGTCAATAAACCAAATTGACCTGCCAAGGGATGCATCACCGTGAAGCGCCCTAAGGCCTCCTGACTGATAGCCCTTTGATTTGTCTTTCCATATTTGCACTAGCCTGGCAAGCAGTTCAGATTGGGGGATCCTGATTGCAAATTCTGATAGGATCACGTGCTGCCATGGATAGTTAATCTTTTTTGGAGCGTTTAAGCAAAAAAAAAATCTTGAGATAGTTGCCCATGGTTGTCTGCTTCCAAGGTGGAGCAGCCGCTTGTTGTATAACACATCATTTTTTTCCTTCATAGTAGTCAACCCTAGGCCACCATTCGCCTTAGGGGCTGTCATTAGCTCCCACTTCATTGAGTGCCACCTCCCTTTCCAGATGAAATTCGAAATTAATCTATTAACTGTCCTTAAATTTGCATTAGAAAAGGGGATAACTGAAAGAACATAGACTAGTGAAGACTCAAGCATATGCTTAGCAATGGTAATCCGAGTAGCAAGGGAGAGGGTTTTCCCCACCCATCCATCAAAATTTTCTTTTATTCTCCTCATTGCCCAGTCAAAGTTGTCTTTTAGGGAGACTCCAAACCTGATTGGGCACCCGAGGTATCTTAGTATTTTCCCTTTCGAGATCCATTTGAACTCACAATTGGTTGTCCATGGGGGTTCCTCGTCCCAGCCAAGTCAGAGAGATGTCGTCTTGTCTTTTTTGACTTTGGAATCAGACAGTGTGGCAAACTCGTCCACAGTTTTGAGAAATCTGTGAATGTTCTCCTTTGTACCTGCCAGAAAAGTAGTGGTGTCATCTGCGAAAACTTGTGAGCATAATACCGTCCCTGCAGGCATCGTTAATCCTTAATGCTACCACTATTGAGCTGTCTGTCGATCTGCACAAGTAAAGGCTCAGTGACTATGGCAAAAAGCAAAGGCGCTAGTGGGCATCCTTGCCTTATTGACCTTTTCAATTCAAATTGCTGATAGTGATAGCCATTTACTAACATTGTAGCCCAAGCGTTCGTAAACAACATGTTTACTAGTCTGCAAAAGCCATTGCCAAATCCCAATGCACCTAAGCAGCTCACGACAAAGTCCCAACTTACACGGTCATAGGCCTTCTCAAGGTTTAGGTTTAGCATGACCATCTTTTCATTGCTTGGCAAGGCATAGTCAGCCGCTAGCATCGCATTCAGCACTACTTCATGGATGTTTCTGCCTATTACAAACCCAAATTGAAGCAATTGTATTAGCCCTTAAAGTAGGAATTTGATTCTATTAGCCAATAGTTTGGCTATCACTTTATGGACCATATTGAGCATAGAGAGTGGCCTCCATTGACCCAGAAGGAGCCTATTGTGAGACTTTGGAATTAGCTTAATGACACCCATGTTTAATTCGCTGGGCATCATACCCTTGATCCTACACCAGTTTGTGAGCTTAACTGACTTTGTTTTGCAAGTGTCCCAATAAACTTGAAAGAACTCTGCGGGGATCCCATCGGGGCCTGAGGCTTTCTCCTTGGCCATTTGCATGACCGTGTATTTGATCTCACCTTCATAGAAAGGTCTCTGCAACATGGACGCTTCAAAATCCTGCACCTTACAAGGCATGTCAGCCAGGAAGGCCCTTGTTCTATTTTCACAGTCGTTTGTCTTGTTGGGCCTTGAAACCGAGACTTTAGCCAAGTGGTACAAAAACTCTTGCAATATCCTCTTCTATGGTAACCATCTTGCCTTCTTCGTCTGCAATGATGGTTATAGCTTCTCTCTGTCACTTTTCCTTTACTGCTTTGAAGAAGAAAGCTGATGACCGATGTCCCTCCTTGAGCCATCTGAGTGTAGACTGTATTCAAGCAGCTTCGAGTCTTCGGTGTTCTTGCTCTCTCAGGAACAAGTCCGTGGAGTTGAGCATTGCCGATAGGTGAGGATCATTGGAACTTTCCTGAAGCATCTGTAGCAAAGCCTCCCTTGTTGTCTCGGTTGCAAAGGAAGCTTGTAGGAATAGAGCAAAGATCCACATACATGCAGAGCTCAATGCTAGCAAAGAGGAGAGTTGTGTGTTGCAGTCTTTTTAATTTGTTTAATATTTATTTTGTATTGTATTTAAGTGTGTAGTCTCTGATACATCTATCCACACCTAAAGAGGATGTGTAGATGACCCGGCAGCTTCTGTCCAAGCCATGTGAATCCTTTATCGAAATGCTGATGACCCATCATGGCCGAGTTCCATTTGGAGGGCACCGGGCCCTTACCTGAGGGTTTTTCATGTAGCAGATCAAAAGACACCATGATTGGGAGGTGATCGGATGTGAAAGAGTCAGTGAGCACATGTCCATGAACTTTAGGCTTGATCCACCAAGCACCTTGCGAGAAGTAGATCCTGGGCATCCCTCCATGTGCTGCTTGCTTGCTTGTTGTTCCACGTGAAGGCTTGCAAGCATGTTTCTAAGGTTGTCGAACCACCAAGTTGCAGCTCCTTTCAAAGAGCTGCCAAGTGTCGGTTTCATTAGTTGAAGCCTCTGCACCTTTGTGAGATCGGTCTTGAGCATTGAAGACAAAGTTCCAATCCCCAAGAAGTAAACCATGTTTACCCTCTACCAGAGATCCTAGATTTCCCCATAAGGCTGCTCTCTTAGTGGAACAGTTCGGGGCATAAATAGAAATGGCCATAAACTTGACTTCCTGGCAAGATAGTTCCACCGCTATGTATTCTCCCCCTGGAGCAATTTCGACGGTAATCACCGAGAGTTGTTTGCTCTACTGATAATGAGGGCAGTCCCCCCCCCTTCCTTCCTTGGGAAGTTTCTAATGCACCTATTACCTTGAATGTAGATCCCATCTAGATTTCTATCTCCCATTTTGAGCTCTTGTAGAGCCATCACCTTCGGTTTTTGAGCGCTAAGCATCCTCCTGACCACTTGTTGTTTCCAAAGAGCACATGCACCTCTGATGTTCCATGAGATGCATGCTAAATGTGGTCTTCTGGATTGTGCTTCATCTTGCATCATAGTCTTCATCCCGGTCCATCTCTTTAGCCAGTGGAGCATAGATATTGATGAAAGCTCCACCTCTCTAGTCTTGACTCTTAGCATCTCTAAGAGATTCGACTCTTCTGGGGTTGGGGTCACCTTGGGGACATTCGCGCATGGCTTTCTGATCGGGCTTCTTTTTTTGCACCACCTCCGTGAACTTTTTGTGAGCCTCAACCTTACCTTCCGGGATTGCTTCAAGCTCTTTGCCTTGTTGGGTATTTCACCCTAAGGCTTCTCCTTTTGGACATTTGGCACCCATGGGAGTGCATACAGCACTTGTACTTGCCCCGTGTCCTCAACCACATGCCCTTCCATCATCTTTTCTTCCTTTTCCTCAGGTAGGGGTGTAGGTTCGTTCTTTTCATGGCTACCACATTCTGGGCATTCTCATGCGAAGTGGCTGCTCTTCTTGCAGAAGTAGCAGGCGTTGGGGAAGACTCCAAAGAGCACTTCGACAAAAACGCTCCACCCATTGGGGAGTTCAAGCTCCAAAGCCTCATGAATCTCCCTTCTCCTATCCCACAGGAGGCAAGCCTTGGGAGAAGCTCATTTAGGTTGCACAGGAGGCAGGTAGAGTACCTTGTTGAGAGAGGACACCACTGATATGAGCTGGGGGATGATGAGTTCATTGAGTCCAAGAAAGTGAACCCACACCAGAAACTCTGTTGCAAGACCTCTTCGAAGGTAAACGACACACTCTAGGGGATGGAGTAGACCAGGTTACCTCTGTAACCAACTAAGCTCGAGATGAGCCATTCTTGCTCGCTTGCTAATGGCACAGTGGCTTGAAAGAAGCCTCGTACAACATACCTGTAGTCGTCCAAAAGGCGTTGCCTTGATACAAAAACCCAAACCACCTTAGAAACTCGTCCGAGGGGATGCATCCAAGAAAGAGTAGGAAGACGCTGTAGTCGAGGAGCCTGCTGTACTCCCGACAAAGGCTCTTGGGCTATATATTGACTTGAATGCATACCACCTTTCGTGAGGTCCTTCGCCATTTTGAAATCCTTCTCGCTTTCTAATGTTGATTCGTTGCAGGTCCTGTTCGAGACATGCAAGCTCAACTGCATCGAGATCTGTGGAGCCTGACTTCATAGCGTCGGCAAACGTGCATGTCTCTTCGCTAACACCTTCAATTCCTTCACCTACTTTTTGCACCTTTTTGGCGGAGACATCGACTATGGATTGGGATCTGTGAATCTCGAGGGGGGCTCTTGTCAGGCATGGTGGGGCAAAAGGTTGAGTCCGCTCAAGCTGCTCAGTTCCTCACATCCCCAGATTTACATTTTGTTAATGAATCTTTCATACCAAATGGTTGGATGAAATTTTCCAACTATGTGAATGAGAAATATCACAAATTTATACAAAAAATAAATATCTTACAAATTTTCCATTTCCAAAAAATCCTTTATAAAATTAAAAACCCTTTTTTTTAAATAGTAATATTTTGAAGTACTAAGTAATAGAAGAACTTAAATATTCATTAATTTCGTTATTTAACTACAATGGATGTGAAAATTAAATTACTTTTTTTAAAATATGTAAACAAATATGTTACAAATTTTTTAAATTACAAATATATGGTTCAAAACGCATCTTAAATTCATTTAACATTGTCTACATATGAATTCTCTCTCTCTCTCTCTCTCTCTATATATATATATATATATATATATATCAATCTATCTATCTATACATACATATATACATATATGTGTGTGTGTGTGTGTGTGTATGTGGGCTCTTCAATTCAGAAGGGAGGGTCTCCTTAATGGTGGGGTGATCTCCTTCTTCATCCCCCGAATCTTTTTGAAATGCGAAAAAAGTTATCGTATAATAATGATCGAAATGTAGGAATTGAAAGATTTTCTAGGGGTATTTCATGTTGCTTGTTTGCTACAAGCAAAAGTGGTGATTCTTCTTGGTTGGAGAAGGCCTTTGTCTGAGTAGATTTCTCTTTAACCCAGACCACCAACATGAAGGCGAGATCACATTGGTCCGGTCCGTGGAATCATGGATTTGGGTAGAAACCTTCATACCTATACACTCAACAAGAAATGAAACGGATGTGAGAATGGAGTGAAGCATTCAACTGGTTCATTCCACACTTGCGTAGAGGGAAAATCATGAAAAAACTCGAAGAGATGCTTCGATTCCTCCCTGTTAGAGGAGGTTTGATTGAATCCTACTTCACACCTAGATATATAAGAGAATGATTTTAAGAAGAGGTTTGGGGGATGATGATTGGAGAATTCTTCATAATATAAAATTTTTAGTATAGTAATAATCTTGAAAGGGATTATTGTTAAATAGATTCAAAAATGATGAAAAAAGGACAGAATGTATCAAGAAGGGTGTTTAAGATCTATGTCAAAGAATAAATTAATTGATTAAAAAAATGAAAAGAGTGATTTAAAGATACAAGAGCAAATCAAAGATCTGAAGAAAATTACAGCTTTACTTTCAAAGCAACGATCAAGTTGCTGTTGGAAGGAAAGAAAATAAAAAATAAAATTGTCCAGTGTAAAGAGGAGCTGATCATAATGTATAAGCACTTAGTAGCTTATCAAAATAGTAGAATTAATACTCTTGAAAGTAAAGTTTATGATAAAGAATAAAACTCTCTAAAATTATATAAATCAAAGAATTAAAGTAATGGAATTAATAAATTTTAGAAACTATATAATGAAGTCTTTGACAATGATTTCAAAACTATTATAGTTTGTAATTTCTTTAGAAATTTTAAATTTTGTTTCATATTTTTTGTCATTATTCTAATGTTTCAAAATTTTTAGATTTCAAAATCACATATACAATTTACGATTTTGCAAAATCAAATTTGAAAAAAAACTTTATAATATGTTTCTCTTTAATTAAGAACTAGTATGCAACCCGTGGCAAGCCACAGTGGGAATTGTCTACTCTCCTCATCCCTCATTCTCCTCTTAATCCTGACTACATATGGTGATTACAATTGCTGTGTGTGATCCAGTTGCTTCTAAGATGCGTGACGTTTGCGAGAAAAATCGATCATATCATTGAGAACATCATATATTTTTAAAATTCTTCTAGGATTCTCAACACCTTGGAGAATCATATGTTCAAGGCAATGTCATATTTAAGAACTACCATGAAGACTAATACTTTCAAAACTCTTGGAATTCCATAGCGACAAAATTCTTTTTGTTCACAACGGAGTTGCATCTAACTAAATCTAAGAGAAGGTATCTTCACATCATTTCACAATTAGTTTCAAAACAAATGGGCCACAAATACTACAACTTTCACTTGTTCATAAACAAAAGAATACACACCAAGTTATCAATAGATATGTGCTTAGAACGAAAGCCAATTGCCTCTGCGAAGAAGATTGCACACAATCAAATTGATGTGATTGAGGTGCCGTCCTCTTTCAAGAAAGCACGATGAACCTTTTCGACATCGTCTTTCCTCCTTTGATGGGCCAGGGAATGAAAAGAACTATGATATAAATCTTCCTCCTTGATTTCTCTATCACACGAACCTAGTATCATTTCTTGTTTATTAGTTTACACAACCTTGAATTGCCTAGAGGATGTTCAGATACACATTTACAAATGCTGGGTGGATGTCGCTTGTTGTCAGTGCACAATAATTAGCAATTTCCCCTTCGTCTTCTCCATCTCCTCTCCTCATCCCAATACTAGACAACATTTGTACTATTTTTTTTCACACAGATCTTACTCTCATGCGCATACGTGAGAGGTTGAACCTTACCTATTGTTGCGCTAGTGGAGGTAATTGTCGTCATGTGTAAATCAAGAGCCTTAGCTTCTCCTTTTTGGTTTGTCGAGCTTAAACTTTTGCTCAGGTACTGCGAAATGGCCCGGAGTGCTTGCAACCTTGTGCATCCAAAGTGCATGCGTGTTAGGAAGTTTAGTTTGTCCTTCTTCTTCTTTAGCTCGTGACGAATTAGTGGGGCAAAATGGGATATTGTCTTCGAGTAATATATGATCAAATTTTGGCAACTCCTTTTATGCGCCTGTGCAATGTGCACCCATATTGCATCATCAATGTAGAGCAAGCTTGTGCGGGCAGGTAGGCACGCTAATGGCTTATCACCCTCTTTTGGTTGCTGCACATTTTATAACACACTGCTGCACTGGGCTGCATTTTTCATCATCTCCTCTGGGGTTTGCAAATCTAGAGATGGGTTCTGCTAGTTTTGGTGGTGTTTGGTGGAAGACTGGTGTCGACCTCTCGTTAATAGAGAGTAGAGAGCAGATATACTAAAATTCTAAAAAATATATGAGACTTTTCGAAATTAAAAGAACAAAATTAATGCTTTTGAAACAAAATTTCTTTTACTTGGCTTGCCAGGGGTTTTACACTAGTCCAAGCTTAAGCGGTGGCTGGCAATTTGATTCAGGTACACTCGTCAACTTATTATAGTCGAAGCTATGGAAAAGTGATGACTTTATACTTAGCAACTGATTCAACTTTGGACCAGAAGGAACACTGAATTCAGACATTGATAGATCGTGATCAGTAACCGGTTTATCAATGCTGATCAGAATGCGGGCAGTTTGCGACGTGCGTCTTAGTGTTGGATCCATGGAGTTCGCGGAGTACATCTTGGACCATTATCTAGCTGGTTTTTGCATGGCGCTATCGCCTGACTTTCAACTTGAACGTTATTACTCCCCTCCCTGTTTTAATTGGCTATTACTGTAATTTAGGCTCTCTCTTGACCAGAAATTACGTTTCGAGCCTGGTCTGAGCACTACCCCATTTATATATAACAGGGCGATAAGACATACCCGGATCAGATCTGTCGCTTGCTTCCAAGCTTAAGCAGTAGCTGGAAAACTGATTCTGATTCAGGTACACTCATCAACTTATATCGGATGAGTTCATACTTGGCAACCGATCTAACATTGGTATCGATCCTGAATATCTCGCAGTTTGCTGAGAGGAAGACGATCTAGCGTCTTAGTGTTGCATTCATGGACTTCGAGAAGTACCCTTGCAGTGAGTCACTGCCCACTGGCTACCGTCTAGCAACCGTGGAAGAGGTTCGGAAGTACCGAGAAGCAGCACAACGCTTAGTAAATGAGGGCAACACAATTCGGCTGAAAAATGGCTTTTTGCGTTCCAGTTTCGAAGTTGAAAAGCGATTTTTGAAGGGAGCTTCGCATAAGCTTGGAGTTGCATCTACTGTTGAAGGTTCGTTGGAATATCTAATTTGGAAAGGTGTGCCGTTAAATTTTAGATTGCCCTCGGACCCAAGGCAGGGCTGGCATTCTGATTCTAAATTTGTTTTATTGGCAGGCAAGATAGAAATGCAGCCAAGCCGGGATGAGCAACTTATAGCGCTGTTGTATGCATCTGATGCGGATGATATTGAGGAAATCGACGCAATAATCAGAGAAGCAGGCCCTGAGATTCTGAGAGCTGCATCGCAAGATATCAATGGAGGCACTGCACTCCATTTTATTGCACAATATGGCAGGTTGAATTCCTTGAAACATATTCTGGGTTCAGAAGGTGTAGCTGTGGATTTGAAAGATCAAAATGGGGACACAGTTCTACACCGCGCAGCATATGGGGGGCAAGTCCAGGCTTTGAAAGTGTTGCTGGAAGATGGGCGGATGCAGAAGTCGATCAAAGATCGCAATAAGGATTGCAGCACCCGACTGTTGTTCGCAGCAGCCGGAGGGTTCTCGGAGGCTTGTGTTGTGCTATTGACAGCAGAAAATACAATTGTTGCAACTGCCAAGGAGACCGTCTTACACAAGGCGGTAAGAAGTGGTCCGGAAGTGTTAAAAGTGGTACTGAAAGATGAAGGGGCCAAAAAGGAGATCAATGAGCCGAACGAAGAGGGTAGAACTCCACTGATGGATGCAGCATTCAACGGGTTGGCTGAGGCTTGTGCTTTGCTCTTGGAAGTGGATGGAGTTGCTGTGGATAGGAAAACTGCTCGTGGGAATAACGTCTTGCATCTGGCCCTACAGAGCAACGATATTCCTGGGGTTTTCAACGTGTTGCTCAAACATGAGCGGGTGAAAAAGGCAAATATACTCAATGATCCCAATGAACTGTTGCATACTCCACTCATGTCTGCAGCACACCGAGGGTTGCCTAATGCTTGTGCTTTGCTCTTGGGAATGGAGGGCGTCGCTGTTGTCAGGAAAGATGTTGACGGGAACAATATCTTACATCTAGGCATAAGTAGCAAGAATCCAGAGGCTTTGGAAGTGTTGCTCAAACATGAGGGGGTGAGCAAGGCAAATATACTTAATGAGCCGAACGAAGAGGGTAGAACTCCACTGATGGATGCAGCATTCAACGGGTTGGCTGAGGCTTGTGCTTTGCTCTTGGAAGTGGATGGAGTTGCTGTGGATAGGAAAACTGCTCGTGGGAATAACGTCTTGCATCTAGCCCTACAGAGCAACGATATTCCTGGGGTTTTCAACGTGTTGCTCAAACATGAGCGGGTGAAAAAGGCAGATATACTCAATGATCTCAATGAACTGTTGCATACTCCACTCATGTCTGCAGCGCACCGAGGGTTGCCTAATGCTTGTGCTTTGCTCTTGGGAGTGGAGGGCGTCGCTGTTGTCAGGAAAGATGTTGACGGGAACAATATCTTACATCTAGGCATAAGTAGCAAGAATCCAGAGGCTTTGGAACTGTTGCTCAAACATGAGGGGGTGAGGAAGGCAAATATACTCAATGAGCGCAACGGACAGGGTAGAACTCCAATGATGTGTGCAGAAATCGACGGCTCGGCTGAGGCTTGTGCTTTGCTCTTGGAAGTGGAAGGCGTGGATGTGCATACGAAAACTGCTCTTGGGAATAATCTCTTACATCTAGCTCTAGATAGCGACAATATTCCTGGGGTTTTCAACGTGTTGCTCAAACATGAGCGGGTGAAAAAGGCAGATATACTCAATGATCCCAATGAACTGTTGCATACTCCACTCATGTCTGCAGCGCACCGAGGGTTGCATAATGCTTGTGCTTTGCTCTTGGGAGTGGAGGGCGTCGCTGTTGTCAGGAAAGATGTTGACGGGAACAATATCTTACATCTAGGCATAAGTAGCAAGAATCCAGAGGCTTTGGAAGTGTTGCTCAAACATGAGGGGGTGAGGAAGGCAAATATACTCAATGAGCGCAACGGACAGGGTAGAACTCCAATGATGTGTGCAGCAATCGACGGCTCGGCTGAGGCTTGTGCTTTGCTCTTGGGAGTGGAAGGCGTGGATGTGCATACGAAAACTGCTCTTGGGAATAATCTCTTACATCTAGCTCTAGATAGCGACAATATTCTCGGGACTTTGAGAGTGTTGCTCAAGCACGAGGTGATCAACAAGCCAAATATAGTCAACGAGCCCAATGATCCCCGCAGATTCCGTCGTACTGCACTGATGTCTGCAGCGAAGCGAGGGTTGCATGAGGCTTGCGCTCTGCTGTTGGGAGTGGACTCCGTGGCTGTGCATGGGAAAGATATTGATCAGCACAACCTTTTACATCTAGCCATATACAGCAGGGATCGGGAGACATTGAGACTGTTACTCAAAGACGAGCGGGTAAAGAAGGCAGATCTAATCAATACGGTCGATGCAGTTCATCGTACTCCACTGATGTACGCAGCGAGCCAAGGGCTGTCTGATGCTTGCGCTGATCTGTTGCGAGAGGAAAGCGTGAAGCTGGAGATGCAAGACGAAGGTGGCAACAACGCCTTACATTTGGCCGTAGAGAGTGGAGTCTTGGAAGAGTTTTTGAATGTTGAGAAGGTTAAAAAGCTGTTTACAAAGCGGACTAACAAAGGTAGAACTGCGCTTATGCTGGCTATTGAGAGATCAACTCATGAGCTCAAGAAAGCTGTAAACAGGATGGCTTCCGTCTCTGATGCACACACACTCAGGTCAGTCTTCACAAACAGTGCACTAACTCCTCAGAAAGCAAACGATTTTTTATACTGCGCTCACCTATTATACAAGGCAATTTTTATCTAATATGAAGTACACAACTTAATTTTCCTTCTAAATTTACAAGTCGAAATTCACCAAAGGGAGCTTCGATCTCTAAGGAGGTAGTGCTAAGGAATACATCGGGTTTCAAATCTGAATTTACAAGGTTACAGGTTTTCTAGGTTTTCTGTGGACTCTAACTCAGGTTGACGGATCGCCAAGGCTTGACGGCGCTACATGTAGCTTGCCGGGTAGGAAACACTGACATTGTAACGCTGCTGGTGGAGAAGCACGAATTGATCGGCCAAGAGTCATTAGCAGCAAAACGAGATTCTACAGGGCGAACACCCTTACTTGAGGCTGCTAGGGCAGGTGATGTTCACGAAAAATATTTTTCTCCTATTAAATTTTGGATGGTTTTAAAAGCTAAAATGTAGCTGAATTGCCTAAAATTTTGTATATTTTGTAAAAATGAGAAAATAGTTTGTACATGTGAAAATGAAAATGTTGTGGGCAGGTCATCCAGATGTAGTTGAAATCCTACTAAAAGAGGAAGCTTGTAATGATCTGCTTGAGCAACGAGATGATGACAGAAGAACAGCATTGCATTGGGCAGCGGCTTGCAGGTAAGGATCACAAAAATTCAGTATGACCCTTTACTATGATGTAAAAACATTTTGTTGAACAAATCACAAAACTTTTAATGAAGCATCTTAGTTATATTATAGTTCCAAATCTTGAAAAGTCTCGTTCGAGATGTTTTAATTTTCGATGTTTTGAATTATAAAATAATTAAAAGCTTACAGATTGAGAAAACTCAATAAAAAACTTAAAAGTTTGTAAGTTTTTTCAAACAGTTGAGATATTAAATTTATAAGTAATTTTAGAAATTTGCAAGTTCATTGTATATAGTTTGCAGTTTTTCGTAGAGCACTAACGAACCAATCGTGGTCATCAACTTGTCATTCAACCAAAAGTCCAATATAATCCATAACTATTTATATACAAATGATAACACTTTTATCCATTTGCCTTTTTCATATGACAAATCTCTTTTCTAGGAGCATTGGTACATGAAAAAGAACACACCTAATGACAATGATATCGTACTCAATTTTTGTCTATGCCTCTAGGTCTGATGAGGAGAAAGCTAAGTGCCTCGTGAATCTTTTGTTGGACCATGCACAAAATAACAACTACAAGCCTCTCTTGCTATGGGCGTCGGCTGGCCCTATTATAGGCACTGCTGACAAGTCTCCCTATTTCAATAGTGTGCGAATGCTTTTGTTGGAGGAGAAAAATAAATGCCCAAAAGACAACCTTTTGGAGATAGCACTCGAGGGGAAAAAACATAACATGGCAAAAGAATTGATTAACAGAGGGTCAACTATCACAACACAGATACGAAAAAAGTGTGAGTCTCTTATATAATCCCTTTTCGAGCAATTATACCATATGTAGCTTTGACGCTTCTTTTCCCCCAATTGATGTACACATGCCTTGCAGATGGTGAAATCATTGAGGAAAAAATTTCTCCAAGAGAGAGAGCATCTGATCGGCCTAGTCTCAAGGACACTCTAGGTAAAAACTCTTAAATGATATTTTTCCTCTTAGATGAGTTGGGAAAGATTTTCCACCATCACTCCATAAGATTATTTTTCACAAATTTTGGTCTACTCTCTAAAGTTCAATTGCCAACGAATGTTTTACATATCGATAGCTAAAAAGGTAAAGAATACGGGTAGATTTGTTTTGTTTTTTCATCCACCAAAATGGAAAGTCTCCCTGGGAAATCCATTTGAATTAAATATTCTATAGACTATTTTGTCTAAGATGCTTTTAAGTAACTCAAGATGTTTGTTTGTATACTTGCATAAGAATATGAGGTTTCTCTTTCCGATTATACTTATCATGTTGATGTTTCTCATGAGGCCAAATCTTGACTCTTAAAGAGATCTCATTAGAATAAGACCTCCTATGATGTCAGTAGATCAAGGAGAAATTAAGAACTCCTACAAGTCACTCGTAGCTCTTTCTCTTACCAAATAAGTGAGCTTTTATCTAGATTCTATTAGCATTTTCATTTATCTATATATACTTTATGCGCAAACAGTCCCATAATTTTCTTCTATATGTATGAACTTAGTAGTATTACTGGTTTTTAGTGGGCACCTAAAAGATATATTAAATCTAAGTTTTTTTTGTTATTTGTCCATTGGTAAGAACTTGGTCTCTTTCTCTTCAATAATTTGAAATGAAACATACTACTAATCCTTAAATTTTGAATAAAGTCTCAGTAAGAGCTAACTATCGTTTCTTCATTGTAAAACTATTCTAATGACTTGTGTAGGAAAATGCATTGAACATGAAAAGCTAATTATTGTGTAGAAACTCTTATTTTCAACATCCACAGGAAGTACAAATTTAGCTAATGGTATTGCAGCACTACTTTTAAACCCGTTTACTGGAACGCCAATTACAGTGGGTATTTTGGGCCCTTGGGGTACAGGGAAATCTAGTACAATGCTCCAAGTATGTGTCCTAAACTCATAAAGATATGCCTTTAATTAGTTGCTTTGAAAGCATTGTTGAGATTTATCAATATATTTATTTCTTAAATGGGTGGTGTAGGTGGAAGCAAGTCTTTTGATGACAGTAGTTCAAAGAAACCTTAAAGAGTCTCACCCAAGTGAATGGTTCCCTGGAGTGGGAGAGTTCCAACTTATAAAAATGGGAAAGGATTTATGCCGCCATGTCTCAAATTACACTGTTGTTGGTGACCATACTAACAATTGCAATTGGTTGTTGCAATTGGTTGCTGCAGTGGGTGAAAGTGAAGGTAAGATTCTATGGTTAAGTTTATCTAGCTTTCTTTGTATAATAGTATGAGATAGAGATATCAAATATGTAGTTAGACAAGGGTTAAGGAGATGGACATACACAGGCATCACTTTCTTGTGTTAGAGATGGGGGGATGGAGAACATGAGTTCCAACTTACAAAAATGGGAAAGGATTTATGCCGCATGTCTCAAATTACATTGGTGTTGGTGACCATACTAAAAATTGCAATTGGTTGTTGCAGTTGCTAAACGTGAAGGTAAGGTTCTATGATTAAGTTTTCTCTAGCTGTCTTTGTATAATAGTATGAGACAAACATATCATATACGTAGTTAAATGAGGGTTAAGGAGATGGACATACATGAGCATAGCTTTCCTGATTTGAGAGATGGGGGGATGGAGAACATAATGGATGCGATCTTTGGAGGCATGACTGAGCATATATATGTCATTTCTAAGTCGGAGAACATGATGAGGGATTCTTTATCAACCCTCTGCGGGTCTATGGTCAAAGCTATGATCTTACCTTTTGATCCTAAATTTTCAAGCAACATTCACTAGACACTGGTGTCTCATTTTTACTTCGGTCAGTAAGTCCATGTTTAGGGTTTAAGGTCTAGGTTTTAGCCCTTACTATTATCATTTTACTCATGTTGTGCGCATATATATATATATATATATACATATACAAACCTCGCCTGCCAAAGGACACACTCTATATCCCCTTCCATGCCAGCATGACTTCTCAGAGTCCCTCTTCATGGTGAGCCTACTGGACCAAAGGAGAAGACAATAGAATTCATGCATCATCAAGCTGCAAATGTTCTCGAGTGTGTATCCTCCTCCTCGTTAGTGTCCATGATGTTGCGCAAATTTTCATAGTTGGACTCGTAACAATTATAGCTTAGCTTGTAGTGACTAGTCCTTTGATTTGAGAAGGGACATCTCAGCCTCTAGAGAAGAAAAATCCTGCTGCAAGGACCCATAGGATTGTCAAAGTAGCGTATGGCACTCAATTATGGTTGCAAGCTCTTTTTTTTCCACCTTGATCATCGGCTCAACTGTCGCGCACTCAGATAAAATCCATGTCTGCTGCTATGAGAGCAATGTGAGCTTGTGTTGCAGCCCGACTTACTAAGGTATGTAAGGATTGCATGGTAGCCTTCTCTACTTCCCACTCCTACTTCTCACGATGATGTTGGTCCTCAAGGGATTCCTGTTTCCTTTTCCACATTTCCTCCTTCTCCTCAACTTCTAACAACCAAGCCCGGTGCTGAATGTTCGTTAGTTTTTCAAACTCCAATCTCTAGTGCTGTTTTTGGGACAATATCACTGGAAATGTGGGCCTCTAAAATTGAAAATCATAGCACCGAATGAGGAAAGGTGTCATCCATGATCCATTGTGCCATGTGTGGGGATCACTTGACCCAAGAATATATGTCACTATAGCTCATTTTATTGGCCATGTCAATCATCTCACTGTACTCCTCGAAAAGGGCTACCATCTCGATCCTCTAGATGCTCGAAGGCCTCCACCAGTGCAATAGTATCTAGGTCAAAATACAAATGGGGGCCCTTGATCTTCTAAGCTTACTACCAAATGCCTCTTGTAAGGGGATGGTAAAGACCAAGTCTAAGTCCTCCTCTTCTATCACACAAGTGATCGTTCGCCTTAACAATTAGAGCAGAGCTTTTGATAGTCCTCATTCTCAACCATCAATTATGCTACATTAGAGAAATATTGCCCAAATGATGAGGTGATGAAGTGCATGAGCATATCATTCTCTAGAAGCAAGGGGCAATCTGCTCTAAGGGACAAGGGTCCTCCTGACAAAATAATTATTCCTAGCTAGGCATCAAGTGGGTCAAGTGCCCCTATCGTAGTTCATTGTTGCCTCTGAGGACTCACCCTGTCAAAGGTAGGAAATCAATTTTGCTGGAGGGAAAGGCTAGGTGTCCACTATGTGGCACAAGGAGCTATAATGGCAGCACTGAGAGGAGAATATGAAGCTATAGTGGCACCACAAAGCAGAGAATTGAGACCCAAACTCAAATATAAGTCAAAGCCATGGGGTGCTTGAGTGATGTGGGGTCCCATGTGTGGCACAAACTAAGGCAGTTGTGTCCTACAAGCAGAAAGTACCTCGAAAGGATCCAGTAGCCCCAAGGACATGGTGGTAAGTTGGTGCATAGGCATGGTTGATGAGTAGTGACCCTAAAGAGTGTGTCTGTGGAGAAACCTCATGGACCAATGCTGAGATGATGGGATCTGTGACTGTGTCGGCCATAAGAGTTTCCATCAAAGATGGCAAGGTTCCTAAACCAAGTGACTCAAGCAGCTCATAAGCAGTATCAACCACATCAATCACCTCTCAGACACCGAAGAGAAGATATCAATTACTGTTGTAGACTCTGGTGAGAGTACATCAATCCCACTATTAGGAGCTTTATGACACTATTGCCCTAAAGAGATAGTACAATATTATGGCCCTGTATAGACACTAGGATAAGCTCTTATTCGGTAGGGGCTCCTTCTGAATAGATAGCAAAAGAGGGTTGGAGAGTAGGAGGTGAAGAAAAGGGAGGGGTGTTGAGTATAGAGGCACAATGGACTATAGGAGATGGAGAAGGGGAACATAGGCATTAAGGGGACAAGGAGGTGTTTGATGCTAGGGACATGCTACCCACCACTACTGGAGAAAGTACGTTAGGTGGGGGGCACATGTGCAGGTGCATGTGACATGGTGTTTTTGCATAGTGCTACGAAAAGTAGAGCAGAACAAGGCAAAAAAAGTCATAAGGCTGAATGGTAAGAAGAGCATTCAGGATAGGAAGAATACCTTTGGTGATGAAGAGATGGCCTCATGCAAAGTATAACTGTGTAAAGAAGTATTGTGTAAGGATATTGGTCCCTTCTATGACCTTGCGACAATTGTGTCCTCTTCTATGTGAGTTGCACTGTGTGAGGAAGGACGAAAACAACTGAGATTCATCAAAAGTGGGCTACATCGATAGACTATGGAGATGAAGGTAAGCCAATAGAAGAGCTACCATAAGAGTATGCCAGTGTGAACACAAAAACTCAAACATGTCACTATCAACATCATAAGACTTGATTACTGCTTTGCAAATCTGACGCTCCAATGGTGGAAAGACCACTTTCTCAAACTCTTTCAAGGACATTGCCTCAATCTCTATGGTGGATAAAATTCTTTAGAGTTTGAGATTCAGATTGAGGAAGGATTTAAACACAACCTTGATCTTAGAGGCATAAGATGGTTGATGGGGAGGGGTTGTGACATTGTCCAGCTCTAGTGATGCCTATGGGGGATGGTAGTTGGAGCCACCATGATCTGAACTCAAAGCACTTGAGGCATGAGCAAATGACGTGGCCAAAACTAGCAATCCTCATACTATCTCTTGGGATGTTGGACCTCCATTGTGGAATGCCTTGAACTGGCACCCTCAAACTCCAATGGTGCGGGATGTGGAGAGGAACTTGGTGGTCATTAAGGTAATTTTGGGCACAAAAAGTGCCTCATAAGGGGAGGATTAAGGAAATGGATTAAGTTCTTGATTACATGTGAAAAGGAAGTGAAAAGGTCATGGTCCTGGATGTTTAAATGTGATTTTTGACTTACAAGAGGTCTTGCACATGAAGAGCAAGACAACACATGCCATGTGGCAGAGTTGTAGGGATTGGCCACCTATAATCAATGGTAGCCATTGATGTAAGCTAGATCTAAAGGCCTAGAGAAAAGGGTGGACCAAGTGGGAGAAGCATTAAATGGGAAAGCAACTCGAAAGTAAGCAGGTAGTTTGAAATTAAGATCCTACAATTTGTGTGGCATGCCATTATGTAGCCATCTCATCAAAATACTGTCCCACAAACATGATTTGCCCCATTGCATGTGCCGTTTCTCATCCATTTGATCTCCTTTAGATCTAACGGCTAGCCGCCCTTCTTTTGGGGAGCATTTGAGGCCATTAGTTCTAAAGTAGATCTAATGGCCCTCTCGATAGCCACCAAGCAATCTGCCCTTGTGGGCCTTCAAATCTCTTTCAAAGCACCTTTAATCTCCCACCTTTCAATCAAATTTGATTGAACCATCTTAATGACTTTGCAATGTTCCCAGAATAGAAACACCTCTTTACTTGGATAACTTTGAGTACTTTGGATAACTCAAACTAGGGACCATTTTTTTCCACCAATGAAAACCTCCATTCTTTTAATGCTTGAGCCTCCTTAATGGTCTAGATCTTAATCCCTATTTTTTAGACCCTAATGCAAGAGGCCCTTTTTGAGTCCAAACTTCCCCTAATGAATGTGGGATGTGATTCAGAGGGTCATGCTAGAATAAAAGGGCATAAAGATGTGTCCTTTGGCATGCAAGGTTTGTACTTATGTTTAAATTGTGCCATGGAACTAGTGTAGGGCAGACATGTTCATGAAGGGGAAGAGCGACTAGCAAGGTGTAGCATAGTGGAGGGAGGGTGTTGCAAAATGGAGGCGCAGAGACATGGAGCTATCACAAGGGGTGGAGAGGATGGCACAAGGGAAGGGGAGGTGGTGCAACAGGGGAGAGGAGATGGAGCAAGGGATGGAGAGGATGGCACAAGAAGGAAGATGGATGGTGCAAATAGGGGAGGAATATGGTGCAAGGAGAAGTGGGAGTGGAGATGGAGGGAGGGAAGTGTGAACTAGAGGCATAGAGGGGTGAGCTTGGATGTAGGGGGAGGAAGGGGGTAGAAGGAGGCACAAGGTAGAGGGAGAAGATGGGGTGAAGGCAAGGGCGATAGAGGGCTAGGTGGTAGGTAGAGATGGCACAAGGGGGAGAGGGTGCAAGGCACAAGGAGGAGGGAGAGGAAGGAGGCTCAAAGGGAGATGGCGAGATGGGGAGAGGAAGGGAGGATCAAGAGAAGATGGCAAGATGGGGAGAGGAAGGGAAGTGCAAGTGCAGAGGTAGAGGTAGGCACAAGGGGAGAGGAAGGTGGGGCTAGTGGAAGATGGAGAGATGGGGAGAGGAGGGATAGGTTGCACAAGCAAGCGCGGAGAGGGAGCGAGATGAAAAAGAAAGTGAGGGGACTACTACAAATCACAATTCAAGGGGGCTAGAGATGGGCATGAGAGGCTTTTCGCAAGTGTGAGAGGATTGGGAGCCAAATTTAGCAAGGGGGTATAAGGTTAGCATATGATGACAAATATAGCAATAGGGCCTAGATTTTGCGGGATGTTGCTTTTAAAGGTGTAGAGAGAAGGGAGTTTTCACCCACCTAGAGAAAGAAGGGCTGACAAGAAGGTCAAGGCTGACAAGGGTGCACATGGATATTAGGTGAAGAATGTCAAGGTGGGAAGACTGTCATGGGTGAGTCCAAGTTAGAGAGAGTGTGGAGAGGAGTATGAGCAATCAAGAGAAAAAAGAGTTAGAGAGAGAGTGTACAGAGTGACAAGTATGACAAAGATGTCAACTGACAAGGATGTCAGGTAATAGGGTTGTCACATGACAAGGATGTCAAGGGTGAGTCCCCATTAGAAAGAGAGTGGAGAGGAGTATGAGGAGATATAGAGAGAGAAAATTTAGAGAGAGTGTGTGAAGAGTGACAAGTATGACAAAGATTTCTAGTATCAAGGATGTCGCATGAGGATTGTCACGGTGACAACAATGTCAAGAGTGATTCCATGTTAGAGAGAGAGTGGAGAGGAGTATGAGGAAATTGAGGGAGAGAAAAGTTAGAGAGAGCGTGTGAAGAGTGACAAGTATGACAATGATGTCAAGTGTCAAGGATGTCGGGTGACAAGGATGTCCAGGGTGAATCCATGTTAGAGAGAGTGGAGACAGAGTGGAGAGTCCACATTAGAGAGAGTGGAGAGGAGTATGAGGAAACCAAGAGAGAGAGAGAGAGAGAGAGAGTGTGTGTGTGTGTGTGAGAGCGAGAGAGAGAGAGAAGTTAGAGAGAGTGTGTGAAGACAGACAAGTATGACAAAGATGTCAAGTGTCAAGGATGTCAGGTGACACCGTTGTAACAAGAGTGTCAAAATTGAAGAGACAAGCTTGAGTTGGCTAGGGCATCCTTCCACACCAAAGTGTTAGAAATACATGTTGTTTGCTTCAAGTGAAAGAAATGAAGAGGAAGAAACACTTCTTTTTTTTCAAAAGTATACATAGGGGTTTTGGAAGAAAGATACTCAGAGAACATGATATTTCTTTACTCGTGAGCCATTCACGAGTGAAGGTAAAGCTCAACCCTCCAAAGCAGCCAAGTAAAGACAACCATTGGGAATGAGACTGGGAATAATTCTTGAAATGAAAGAAGCACCTGTCCAGCCACTCACAAACATGGGCTTGTGTTTCAAGAACTTGCTAGAATACAAATAGACCAAATCACCCACTTGGAATTTTGTATGACTGAGATTCCACCGTCCAATCATGCCTTGCCTTTTGCTACTTTTGTGATACATCTTGATCAAGGATGGCCTCCTGCCTATGTTCCTCCAAGGCTCCTATATCCCAAATTTGTTCATGGTTGCATGCCTCCAAGTTGTCATCCATCTCTGCCACCACCTTGGTAGTCTCTATATGAAACTCATACGGCATAACTATCAAACAAAGTGGACGGAAGTAGAATATCCCAATCTTCCAAGCAACTGAGGCACAAATGAGTCAAAGTATTGTACATGGTTTGATTGGACCTCTCAGCTAGGCCATTGGCCCAAGGATAATATGAACTTGATGTTTCGTGAATGATTTGTTGTTGTTTAATTAAGTCATGAATGATGTCATTCAAAAAGTGGGTTAATCACTTATCAATTTGATAGGGCACCCAAACCTAGAGATGATCTGATCATATGAGAATGTCACTATGACTTGGGCAATGTTGTATGTCCTCGCCGCCTTGGCCTCAACCCACTTGGTAACAAAGTCTGTGGCAATTAGAGCACACTTGTTTCCCCGTCATGTGGGAGGAGAGATGGGTCCGACAAAATCCAAACCTCATCTATAAAAGGGTGGCATAGGGTTGAACAGCGTAAGGGTAAGGTGCTTAGGTCTCATAGCCAGCTCGTTGACATGGTAGGAGAGATAGGTCTAACAAAATACAAACCCCATCTATAAAAGGGTGGAACAGGTCTGAACGAATTTAGGAGAAGGTACTCACTCCCATAGTTCTGGGTCTGGCTCAGTGAGATGGTCACATTGACACACATGAGCATAGCAATCTTGGAATAACTTTGGCCACTAGAACCTAGTGCGCATAATCTTCCTAATAATTGCTTTTGGGGCCATATGACCAGCTCACATGCCATCGTGAGCCTCTTCGAGAATGGACTATGTTTTATGTGGAAACATGCACCATCTCAAGATGTGGGCTTTTCTAGCTTATACAACTTCGCAGCAATTTGAAAGGGGATACTTGGGTGAGCCCTTTAGGAAACTCGTGGACAATAAATGCACTATGTCGGCATACCACAGTGGAAAGCAATTATCCATTGGTACACTGACCTAGAAAAGGCTTACATCTGGCAATTCATCCTCAACCCTAGGTGGTGCTTCTCTCAAAGATATCCATGACAAATGATCTATAGGTTGATGTAGTCTTCGGACTTTCACCACACTGGCAAAGTCAAATTCTTAAAAAAGAAGAAGTCGTCTACTCAATCTACCACCATGGGTGGGTCTATTTAATAAATACTTGAAGGCTTGATGATCAGTAATGATAATGAACTTACTACCCAAGTAGTAATGCTGATACTTTTTAATGGCACATACAATGCGTAACCATCATGTTCCATGGTGTTGTAGTTTCGTTCCATTCCATTCAATTTTTTTATGGCAAAGTACACGGACAAGTCGAGTTTGTGATCCTTGTCAGGATGGGCTAGTATTGCACCAATGGCCAATCCACTTGCATCCACATGTACATGAAAAATGATGTGGGCAGTCATAGAATGGGTGCTTTCATGGGCTGCTCTCTGAGAGTGTCACGAACACTAGCTATTATGGTGTGGACCAAATAAAGGATTGTTCTTGGCAAATAAGTCCTTTCAATGCCGCTGTCGCGATGTTAGCATAGAATCAGATGATTCATGAACCTTCTATAGGTAGCCCACATGCCCCAAAAGGAACTTCACTTCTCTAGGTGTGCCGGGGATGGGTAGGTGAGTATCACTTCCACCTTAGTTGGATTTATAGTCATTCCTTCAACTAAGACAATATGGCCAAGGAGAACCTCTCAAAGTGCTAGAAAGAAGCACTTATCATGATTCAAGCACAAACAGACTTCTGTCCACTTGTCAAAAACCCATCTTAACTTATGCAGATAATTAGTTTGTACTGAATGATCCAAGTGACAAAAATTTTTATTGTTAAAAGCAGAGAAATCATCTAAAAATACTTGTAGAAACTTCCCAATATTCTCTTGGAAAAGTTTTGTGACAAGATGTTGAAATGTCACCAATGCATTGCATAGACGAAAGGGCATCAAATGTTCTATAAGCATAGGTCCCCCATTGGGTGACAAATGTGGTCTTTGATTGATTCTGCTCTCAAAACCTAACTTGGTCGTAGCCACTTTACCCATCCATGAAGGAGTATATAGCATGTACAGCCATTGTCTCTAACACCTTATCCATGAAAGGGAGAGGAAACTGATCTCGTCTTGTGGTGGCATTCAAACTGCGATATTCAATGCACACCCAAAGCTTGATTGTCTCTCTTTTGGGTACAATTACAATTCCATTGACCCAACCAAAGAAGTCCACTGAATAGATCAATCGTGCTTGCTCCATACTTTGGATATTAGCTTGCACTACCTTATCATAGTTTGGATTCATGCGATATGCTCCTTTAATCCATTGGGTCTGCATCCGAGCACCAGTCTATTTGGTGCTCCATAAACTTAGCTAGGAACCCCTTGAGATCCTTATATGACTAGGCAAAAACATCAACACATTCTTGGAATAAACCAGTTGATGTAGCAAGAAGATTATCATAATCCCAAACCCAACTAGCAACCTTTAGATGTTGAGGTTGGTCTTGCCAGTTTCATGTACGACCAACTTAGGGCATTCTTGTGCATTTAGAGTTACTTATCTCTCCTCCCAATACTTCATATGCCAAATTATACTCCAGGGAAAAGTCCCCCCCACCTCCCCTAACAAAGACTATGGAAAAAATTCTGGTGGGTTCTCTTAAAGTGGTTGACATGTAGATGTAGCACTAGGAGTCATCTTCTTTTGGCCTTTTGCACTTGCTTAAGCATTCCTAGATACATAAGTCCTTCCTAGAGAATCCTTAGTTACGAGAGGATCTACCTCTGACAAATGAAGCTCAAGAAAGGTAAGGTCAAAAACGTCCTCCTCTTCATAAGGGGTATGGTATGTTCCATTGCATGGAGGGTCCCTTATTGTAGTTGGAATACGTACAACTTCTCTTTGTTGTCCAATATGCTCTTGGTTTCCTCCATACCCATCGTGATCTACTCTTGTGGTAGCTATCCTTCCAATAGTCATGCAGTCTACTACTAGTGTTCGGGTGACATTAAGCATTGGGTTGTCATCCTCCTTGGTATCGTACAAGTCTTCTTCTATAATTCCATCATTGTCTTCCTCGGCTTCATTAGTACCCTCTACAAGACCATCAGTCTCTTATGTAGTACCATTAGTCTCCTTTTCCTTTATTGTTGCTACATGGTCCTCGGTTTGGTATGAGCCATCCATGTCTCGTGTCCCCCTTACCAATTATGTCCCTAAGTCATCCCAATGACCTCACTGCCACCTTGTTCAGTACTTGTAGTCACCATTGTATTATACATGTGGGGATTATTGCAAAGACCAAAAGGCATCCTTTCATAAACTAGTTCCATTAGAATGGTGCAAATGCTTCCTAATCTCCCTCTTGCACTATCCTTGAAGTACCAAGATGGGCCTCGAAATCCTCTTCAATTGCATAATTCCACCATGTTGACTAAGGAGCCCAAGGCTCCCATCCAATCGAAGATGAACACTTCTTCCTCTTCTTGTCTAGCCCGATCCAACAAGATATGTCAAAGCTCTCGTCGTCCCCTTAGGCACACATCATAGGCTTCATGTTGAAAGGGTGAGTCCTCTACGTAGGCAAGTTGTTTTCCCCTAATAATTCAATCCCCAAAATCACAACGCTCCTCTTCCACTCGTGCCTCCTCTTCAAAGTATTGATGAGCTCTTCCTATGATCATATATCTTTCCAAGGTGGCGGACCCTAAGGGCAATCAAACCTCATCAGTGGACCAATCTTGAATGGCGCTTGCTGACCACAACCATGGTCTACAAAGAGGTAAAGGATACATTTTTCATCCTCGATCATTTCCAGTACAACAAAGTTGGACAGGGTTGTCACTCCACCAATCTTCATGTGAACACCTTTCACCACTCCCATAGGCTTCAATCTGCATTCATGAGGTAGTCGATCAAGGAAGCGATGTCAAGTGAGGACCAAATAAGCGAGCGAGAAAAAGCAAGCAAAGTAGAAATGGTTGGGCTACCAACACATAATCTCATTGTATGTATGTGCTCATCATTAATAAAGATTTATAGTTCTTCCTCAACATTGAACCTGATTATAACATAATATTGCAAGTGTACATTAGTAATAGTGTTCTATATTCTATGAGATGAGCTTATATAGAAATACTTTGGCTATCACAACAACAGGTACTATATAGTTGAAGTGCATCAGTTGAGAAAAACATAACCTCACTATATGTATGTACTAATCAGTAATAAAGTTTTATAGTATCACCATAATTTTAAAGATGATTATAACATAAGCTTGTAAGTCTACAATAGTGATAGTCTTATTTATTCTCATGAGATGAGCTTGCATAGAAATTCTTTGGCTACCAACAAGTAGTATATAGTTTAAGTGCATCATTCAATAAAAACTTCAACATCGAACATGATCATAACATGTTATTACGAGCGGCCTTGCTCTAAATCTAGTGCAAGAAATTGGCAAAAATTCTATTAGATTCACATTTGGATGCATGAAGTTTTACTAAATGGTGCAAAAGGTCATGATAATCATCTAAATCATGCCTTTCTATTCGTTTTGATATGTAGCATGACCCCATTTGGATTTGTAAATCAAAAGATACAGGACATCGAAATTCTCCTCTTTTGGGCCAAAACAAGCAGTGCATGAATTTGGACATCCTGTATCTTTTGATTTACAAATCCAAATGGGGTCACGTTACATATCAAAACGAATGGCAAGGCATGATTTAGCTGATTATCATGACCTTTTGCACCATTTAGTAACATCAAAATGTGAATTTAATAAACAATTGGCCGTTTTCTTACATCGGATATAGAGGAAAGTTTTACTAATAGGGGCCATGTCAATATGTTGTCTATTTTGGCTTCTACCATTGATTTCTATAAGCAAAGATTGATTTGTTTTGAAATTTAATTTATTTTAAAGAAATGGATGTCGTCTCTTTAGATTTTGTTGGATTGGTGGGATGTAAGAGTGATTCATTAGGGAGGGTTTTTTTGCAAACATAAAAACTTGCATTTTGTTCCAAGAGTAAATAGATACCAAGCATTTGTACATGCATATAATGTGGACTATTCCATTCACGAAGTCCTACAAAACTTTTGACTTGTGTGAAAAATTTCATTGGTAATCTCACTAATGCTAGTAGTGGAGAGAGAGAACTTGATTGTTGATGATTACAAAAAATGAAATGAGTAAAAGTGAGTGAAGATAGGGTGCATCTTTACTAATGATGCCTTGGCAATGACATAGGTCCAACTCTCTCATGGACTTTTAAAGAACTTAGACAGTTGCTAAAATAAGGATTTGTCAATGTATTATTGTTTTGTTTTGATTGTTTTTTTTGCCTTGCTCATTTTTTCTTGCTCGCTTTTTTTGGTTCGCTCACTTTTCCTCGCTTGCTTTTTGGTAATCCTTTGCATTGATTAGGCATGCAGGCTTGAAAATGGATGTTGCTTGTCAACCTTAAACCCAGTTGTTGTAGTGTACCTTTTGGCATGATGTTCATAGCTACACCACCATCCAAGTGGATGCCTTTCAACTCCACCCCATCAATCTCCAGAGTGGTATGGGAATTTGTTCACATGTGAGGGTATTGGAGTAGTGCTTTGGTGTCAGTCCAGATCATGATCAGACCTAACTCTACCATCATAACAAGTCCCTTTTGTCAACCCCTTGGCATACAGTTCAAGAATGCAACAGTCTAGTGTCTGATATGTGGATACAACACACAAAGTTGTCATCGGGTAACAACATAATCATAGTCTTGAGGCATACTCTTCAAGAGCACAACCATCGCATCATCTTCAATAATTGGAGAGTTGATTAAGGCCAATTGTGTTATAAGGCTCCTCAAAGTATTAACATGTGCTGCAACATTGTCTCTATCCATCTTAAGTTCAAAGAACTTAATTTTCAAATTCAACTGAGAAGTATGAGAGCTAACACCAAATAACAAATCTAACTTATGCCTGGCCTCAAAAGGGGATTCTAAATCTAAAATATGATGCACATAATTATGTCTCAAACCTAATGCAATTATTGCACAAGATTTCTCTATCCTTTTAGCATCTGTAGGTGTAGTTGAAGAAGAGTCACTTGCCTTCCCTTAACCTTTGGTTGTGGTGGATTCACCTTCTTGAGATGATTGATTCCTTGACCAAGTCCCACAAATTCTCTTTCATAAGCAGAAATTTGATTTTCATTTGCCAAGTGTGAGCTTTTCCTTCACAAGTTTTGTTACCTTCCTATTCACATATCTAGGTGCTTGTTTCTTCTTCTTTGCTTTCACATATGAAGCATTGGAAGATGAACAAGGGCTAGGCATTATTAACCAATAATTTTCTATCAATAATTCATCTCCAAGCTTGCATCAAGCATCCAACAACCAAAAAATGCCCAAAATTATAGTGGAAAAACATAGTAACTTGGAGGGCTTGATTCAAGCTCTATGAAGCATAACTGAGAGGGTTTTTAATGCACATTTGAAGACTTTACTAGAGATTGTCCACCTAGGAGGATTGCCCAAACAATCTGCAGAGTTGCTCATGAGAACCGCACCTTCTCCGACTAGTCTTTTGCTTATTTCTCCACACTCCAGCAAGCATTTGAGCTTAGATTTCACTAGGGGCAAGCTCTTAGCATTGGCTAACTTGTGCTTGAAGGGCAGGTTGACATTTATTCTGTAGAGGCAAAATTTTGTTTAACAGTCATAGAGAACAGAGAGTGTCGGTACGTGCAGCAGAGACGATATGTCGAGGAATGCTTTAAGCCAGAGGTGCACCCCAAGGGGAGGATGCTTCTATTTAGAGGGCTCTAGAATGGTCCACTATAGAAGAAGAACAAGCTCTTGCAAAAATTTTGGAGAAGAGGGGAAGAGGGAGCTTCAAAATGGAGGTGGCGGAGAAGATGATGAGGTGGCACTTTCAAGATAGATTCTCTAGAACCTAGGGGCTCTGATACCAAATGAATAGATGGGTGGGATAGAAGAGATTCATGATGACACAAAGGAAAAGCACAAGTGAAGCTAAAAGCATGTCCATTGAAATGAAGGGAGAACCCCCTTATATAGAGTGGAGAGGAAGGTGTCCTAGATCATAGGCACCTCCCCTACATCAATGGCAATCAACCCCTACATCATAGGAAATCCCAATCAAAGGCACCTCCCCATGTGGGGGACTTTGCATTACATCATCAATCATGTCATGTTCTAGACACCTCATAGCACTAGGTGTGCTTCTACTACACACAAACACACATGTGACTCCCCTAGATGCACACATGCAACTTAGAGCAAGCCCTTGATCACATTTATCCCAATAGAAGTGGCTCACATGCCTTCACACAGGGAGGAGGTGGATGAGAAGGGGTTGCTACAGCTCTACTGATTGCAGCAACTAGAGGTTCCCCAATAGAGTACTTTGTGAGAAATCTTTGGTAAGCCTTTAAGATACTTGCATTTTGAAGTATCATGCCCATGAATTTTGTAAAAAGTAAAAAGGAGGTGGGATTCAATACCTTATGCTTAGATGGGCATTCCAAGTGACCATGCCCAACCAATTTGCATTTAGTGCACTTGAGACTGCTTCTGATCTTGGTTTCAAAGGATGACGGTCCCTCCACCGTTGTTGTATTTTTGAGACCTTCTTTAATTTCCTCTAATTCCTTCTTGAGTTGTTGCCATGCCAATAAGCCCTCCTCTCTTGTAAGCTGGTTGGTTAGAGTGTGTGATGAGGCAAAACTTAAGTGGGACCATTCCATCAGGGTTCCATCTTCATGGTCTCTGCTAGGAACTCTTGCGAGGGAGGCATGCTCAATAAGTTTGTCCACAACTCTAATAGCAATGGCAGGGGGTAAGGCCTTCAAGAACCACCCTTTCATTATAACATCATTAGGTGGCACGGACATCTTCACTCCCAAGACCCTCATTTGCATATACATTTTAGAAATGCTCTCTCCTACCTTCAAAGTGTCTATGGACAACTCAACACATGTGCTTGAACTTCTCCAACTTGAAGGTTTGCAAGAATTCCTTCCTTGGATCTGCCCAAGTTTGTAAGTCATCAAGGGGAAATTGAATGTACCACACATCTGCTACATCCTCCAAAGATGACTAAAAGATGTATAGAAAGGCATGCTCATTCTCCACACCTTTATCTTTACATGTCATTAGGAATTTTCTCACATGAGCTTGGGCATTCTCATATAGTAGGCCCTTGAACTTTTGAGTTTTAACATGGACTTTGTTGAGTAACTTGAGAAGTCTACCTCTTTCTGCAACATTGAGAACCGCCATGGTGAATGTGACAACCCTACCCACTCTAGACTTGCTTCTTCTTCGAAGTCCCAACCTAACCACCAGGGCCTATCAGTCTAGATCAATGGGTTTTTCGATTAAGTTACTTGCTCTGGCTACTGCTGTAATGGGATCACTTTCTACTCACCTTGAGGACTTCAAGAACTTTTGTCGCACGTAATTCTTCTTATATTGAGTTTGGTCTATTGGAAGTATTCTCTCCACTCTACTTAAGTACCTCCTAGTTCTCTCACTAGCTCCTTCAAGGGTATCAGAACTACTTAGCATTAGACCTCTTCCTCTAGGACCCTAGAATACCACTTCACTCATGCTACTCAATCCCAATAGTGTCCCACCATGATCACCATAAACTAAGGGGAGTTTTGGTCTCTTTTGGAGGTGTTACTAGAGTCCTAGGGCCACTTATGTGAGCTACAAGAGTGTGTGACATGGGCAATAACGTGTGTGGATGCGAAGCTATGAATGACTTCTCATAAGTGCTAGTGTAGTAGATTGCTCAGTGTGATAGTGTAGGTGTCTATGCTATCCAGTGATGGTGCAAGTATAGTGTGATACAAGCAAGGAGTGGACAACGGTGTGAATGATGGTGCAAGCGTTGAACCAAGAAGGAGTGCAAGAATACTTGGGAGGGTGGTGATATGAGAAGCAAAACATAAAAGCAGAGCATGGTCACAAGAGCCAACCTTCAATGTGAATGAGATGGAACTCTAGCCACATGACACAAGATATTATACTAGGTGAGCGGAGATAAGGGAGGTGAACATAGCACAAAGAAGTGTTGGAGTAGCAAGCACAGATGGGAAGAATCATGGTTCATTAGGAGGAATGAATCATACACCAATGGGATTTATTCTAGATGGCAGATACACGAAACAAGAGATACATTAGGCAAGCTCTTGAGTGTAGCCTCTATCTCCACTATGCTAATGATCGAATGCCCCCCCCACCCCATCCTCCTCAGCTCCACTTCACCTTCATGGCCTCTTCCCTGAAAATCCCCTTTCCTCCCTACTATTGGTTGTCCCTATCTCCCTTAGGCATTCCACCACTCTGCATAAAACAAGAAACATGAATGCTCATGGGCATGATTATGTAGAAACTCTAAGTAGCATGTGCACTCATAGTGAATTTTGAAAACCCTTGTGGTTCTCCACATTTCTTGCTATTGAAGCAAGTAAGGTAGCCCGCCAAAGTACGCATCAGAAGAGCCTCGTCTTGAATCTCTATGCATTCACCAGCATGTTCAACTGCCAACATTCGATCCTTTATAGGCTCTTATATGAGCAACATGGGTTGTTGCCCTTTTTATCTACACTTATTGTGTTTGTAAAACATCTAATTATGTAAATCATTGTTTAGAAACTTTCATTCAAATATAAATTAGAAGACCATTCTTTCATAACCCTACATGTGTCTATCCAAGCCTTTGTTTAGATCAAAAGTTTGAGGAGAATTTTGTATTTACAAAATGTAAAAATAATTGAATTTTATAGTTTCCATCATTTCATAATGCAAGTTTTGCCAAGTAGTTGACCAGAAGGTTCATTCTTATATTGTCATGTTCTTGGCTAACCTTTCTGTACTGGTGGTTTAGTTCCTAATTTGGAGGAAGCATGACAAAGGGGCGAGCCAAGAAAATATTGACAAGTCCAAAGAAACAGAAAATATTGACAAGTTTTTGGCTGAATACCGGGAAAATCAGCATAACGTGTTGAAAGGCTTAGCACTTGCGGACCGAAGCAAATTGGTGAGGAATTAGTCTTTTTTTGGAAAACGTAGATTTTATTGATAGATGGAAAAAAACCGAGGCCAAAAAGTTAGGGCTAACTGCCCGAGGCCAACGCACAATATTGGTGTAAAGATATTTGGCAAGGTTCTAAGTGGGTCAATTTAGTCTCAAAGGTAAGTGGAAAGCAGTCTGTTGGAACTTGGCGGAGTCTGCTGTTTTTGTTTTGAGGTCATCATTGGCTCTCGCCTTAAAGAGTTGAGTGCTCAGTGTTCATTGTAGTCCAATTACAAGCTGTAGTTGGCACTTGGAGGACGCCATCACTGCAAATCTAGACTGCAGTAGAATGTATTGATTTGCGATTTATTCCAATGCACTTGCATATGACGTGAACAGGTACAAGGGCCCTCTGCTGCGAATGGATCTGGTAATGAAATCGTGGAAACACCTGCTGTGCTTACAGTAAGGTACAATGCATGGCTATATCAAGGCCGGGTTGAGGCGCTTGCAGGGCTAGCAGTGGAAATCATCCAAGAAATGGAAGAGTCGTTGACTCGAGCTAAATGGTTAAGATCGTGCTGCAAGTATGCTTGGAAAAAGAACAAGGGAGTTATTTTCGTGCAACTATTGCTTCCACTCGTCGTATGTCTACTGGTAGGAGGGTGGCTTGTATGGCTTGTGTGGAAGCTATTCGCCGCACACGGTGACAGCTCTGGCTTTTCTACATTTCAGTATGGATCGGTGCCTGCGACCGTGCTTGTCGTCTCATGGGTACTTTTAGGCAAAATTGTGGGTGTCGTACAGCCCGTCAGCCAACAGCTTCAAAATGTCACATATGCGCCAGGATATGAAGCAAAGTTTGGCTATCAACAGGAGGTTATCGAGGACATCAAGTTCATGAAAAGTCAGTTGTGTGAGAGTCCAACTTTTTGGTGGAATGTCCTTGGATCCGATTTCCGAAGCTGGGATTGTATTCGTGGAACAAGAATTCCTAAGCTCATACCTCCAAAAGACAAGCTGCGTATTTTTGTATTTATAGACGACCTTGACAGGTGTAGCGATGAAAGCTATGTGCTAGAGGTAAGAACCTTTGTGGAGTTATCGTAGTTTGCTTAGCTCGAATAATTGAAATCCAAGCTTTTTAGAAGTAGAATCAACCCATGACAGGTGAGTGGTTGGGTGCAGGTGCTGAGTGCTGTAAATTTAGTCTTGGCTGTCTGCGAGATCAACATTGTGCTGGGGGTCGACAAAGGGATGATCCAGAGGGCAATCCGGAGACAATTCTCGGATGATGGAAATAGCTGGCTCGGAGGGATTACAGAGGGGAGCAATGTCTCCCAAGATGGAAATATAAGAGACCTCAAAGTGAAGATTGAGAAACAATTATCGAATACTCCAGGAACTAGTGACCGTGCAGAAATGTTTTTACAGAAGATCATCCAGGTACCCGTATATCTCCCTGAACCAAGCGAGACGCAAGTGAGACGGTTCCTGAAGGAACAGCTTGGCAATTTTCCACAAAAGAAGTCTACAGCCGACGCAGAAAGTTCACAACGTGGCACTTCTCAACATAAAAAGTCTACAGACAACGAACAGAATTTACAGGCTCTGTCTGCGGGCAGAGGAGCACCTGTGCCGATTTCTGCGACGGACGAGCCAGATATAGTCGAAGCACCCGCGGACGAAGGAAGACCTGCTGGCTGTGATAATAGTAGCATTGACATACATGATAAGCAGATGGAAACAAATCATGGCTGCAGTCTCCACGACATTATTTGCTGGCCTTGCTGCAGTCTCCGCGCAATCGAAGTCCAGCAACCGGTAGTTCAAACAGCAGCCGATCCTAAAGAAGGAAGCAAACATCCCAGTGATCACGTGGAGCAGCAAGATCACAATCAGACCGAAGTAGATGAAGCTAAGAGAGGAATCAACCATCCCCATCAGCAGAAGGATGAGAATGAGATGAAACAAACTTCTGAGGGAATCCATGCCATTGAATTCCCTGTGCTGATTGCCAGCTACACTGAAAGCGAGATGGATGCTTATAACCATTTGCTTAAATGGGCAACCAGGCAGCCACGTGAGTTGAAGCGCCTCATAAATTATCACCGTTTAGCCTGGAATGTAGTGTCGCAGTCTAAATCTCATACTGAGGACATTCTGAACTTGCATGGATGGCAACGACAACTAGTCGTTTGGGTATTTGTGTGCTGGCAATGGAAGGATCAGATAAACGAAATCGTAAAGGTGAATAACCTTATACAAGTTAAGATTCTGTGTATTGTTAGCGTTATTAGTGCCGACAAGATGTTCTTCTTACGGAGCGCTTCATTTCTTCCCATGTCTACAATTTCACAGCAAATTTTAGACAGAATTAATAACTCCAGTAGGATCTTTCTAGACATTTTTTCCATATAATTAACAACGTGCATGATATTTTCTTGCAGAGTTGGCCAAAACTGATAGAGCTAAGTAAAGAGGAAAAATCCAAGGGGAAAGAGGAACTCAGTAACGAACAGGAAATATCCAACGGGAAGGAGAAACTCATTGATGAAGAGAGTAAAAGTGCAACAGATGGACCTTCCTCGGGCATTATAATTGGACCTTCCTTGGGCGATATCATTAAGCTACACATTGTAATTAGGGAGACACCCAAAGAAGACCGTGGCTGGCTCGATAGTGAAGAGAGCACAAGGGAGGCACAAGAAGGTACTAGCATAGGAAAGATTCAAGTTCCTAAGGGTTTTGAGGCATGGAAAGATTTGTGGGATGCTCTCAATGAAGAGGACTCCAAGTATGATGTAACTATGGAGGCCATCCAGGCCTTTCAAGACTTTCGATTCCATTGCGATAGAGGCCATCTCAACTATCCCTAAAATCCACAAGACATTGTAAATAGAACAATTCAAATAATACAAAGCTATTGACTCCAGGTATTACTTGCAACCCAAAAAAAAAAGTTGACATTTGCTCTATTAATACAAAATGATTACAAGTATCATCTGTTTTTCTATTATTGCTCAGAATCTCTCTTGACTTTTTTGCAGTGGAGACTCCTGAGAATCTTCCACATGTTGCTCAGGTTGCTGCTGTTGTGGATCTTGCAGCTGTACATCGTGTTGCGAATCCTACTGCACCACTAGTAGATCTCCTGTCTGAGACACTACTAGCCCAGTCAGCATCTGTGTATCCATGTACCTGTAATGCACACCCAGCTTCATAAAACAGTCCATAATGCAATGTGGACTTCACATACCGCAGTATGCGCCTAGCCGCATCCAAATGTGGCTTCCTCGGTGCCTGCATAAACTGACTCACCAGCCCCACAGCATAGCTCAAGTCTGGTCGGGTTATAGTCATGTAAATCAAGTTACCTACTATGCGCCTGTACATAGTAATATCTTCAAGAAGCTCACTTGACTCTGCATTGAGCTTCACATTCTGCTCCAATGGAACAGAGATAGGCTTACAGCCTGTCATCCCATATTTGGACAGCATGTCCAAACCGTATTGCCTTTGCAACAGCCATATCCCACTCGGGGATCTAATAACCTCAATGCCCAAGAAGTAACGCAGCTCTCCCAAATCCTTCATCTCAAATTTTTGCTTCAACAGCAGCTTCACTTCATTAATGTCTGCATCACTATCACCTGTAATAATCAAGTCATTAACATAGATGACTATAAGCACAATCCCTCTGTTTGTCCTTTTCACATAAAGTGAAAAATCTGAATTGGAAATCTGAAATCCAATAGTGACAAGATATTGCCCTATCTTGTCTGACCATGCCCTCGGCGCCTGTTTTAAGCCATACAAGGCTTTGCGCAACCTGCATACAAAATCGGGGTGTGCTTTATCCTCATAACCTTCTGGCTGCATCATATAAACCTCTTCCTGCAAGTCACCATGCAAGAAGGCATTTTTCACATCCATCTGATGCAAAGACCATCCCTTTGCAGCAGCCATAGCAATTACTGCTCTCACGGTTGCCATCCTTGCAACTGGGCTGAAAGTTTCCTCATAGTCAATTCCATATGTCTGTGCAAAACCTTTGGCAACCAATCTTGCCTTGTACCTGCTAACAGACCCATCAGCATTGTGCTTTACTTTGTAAACCCACTTGCAGCCAATAGCCTTCTTATCATGAGGCAAAGGCATCAAATCCCAAGTGTGGTTTGCATCCAAGGTAGCCATCTCTTCATCCATAGCTGCTTCCCAATTTTTATGCCCTGCTGCATCCTCAAAACATGTGGGCTCTGGCTCCTCTAGAACAACCTTGACCATATAAGCATAGTGATGTGCTGTATACCCATCATATCTCAGCCTGTCAACTGGATACTTAATACGAGTGGACCTCCGTACAACGGGATCAGTTGTAGGCGTCTTTAAATCATGCCTGCTTTTCCTTGCACCAGGTGTAACAACAGAAGGAATCCCAAGTTCCTCATCAAGGCTCATTTCAGAGCCGCTTGACTCTCCATCAACATGGGCTGTTCTTCCTTTCTGCAACCCCATTCTGCAACCCCATTCTGCTGAGGAAGCCTGTTCTTCCTTTCTGCAACCCCATTCTGCTGAGGGGTAGACCTGCATGAGTACTTCCTTTGAATTCCCTGTTCTTTCAGATATTCACAAAATTCTTCTGAAAAGTACTCTCCCCCTCCATCAGATCTTAGCACTTTAATATGCACACCTTTCTCTTTTTCAACCATGGCCTTAAAAGCCTTGAAATGGCTGAACACTTCACTTTTGTGCTTCATAAAATAAATCCACACCTTCCTAGTGTAGTCATCAATAAACGTGACATGATAATGGCATCCACCAATAGAAGCAGCTTTGGTTGTCCAAACATCTGAATGGATCACTTCCAAAGGTCTTCTGCTCACCTTAGCATTTTTGGGAAATGCATGTCTGGCCTGCTTACCCATTTGGCATGCTTCACGTACCTTTTGCATTCCCTCAACTCTGAATTTAGGCAAACCTGCAACAATGTTTTTCGGACATCCATTGGAGTCCGTGAAACATTTCCTGATTTTCAGGAACTTATTGCTCTCTTGCTGAGTGAAGAGCAAAGGAATGGTGGTTCAGCCACCTCAACCTCTCAAGAGACTGCTTTCTACTCGAATACAGGTAGAGGCAGGGGTAGAGGAAGAGGCCGTTCTGGTGGCCGTGCAGGAAATCAGAACCAACAGCAACAACAGGAAAACCAGTCCTATGGAGGAGGACGTGGTAGTTCTAGAGGCAGGGGGAGCCAAAGAGGCCGTGGTTCATGGCAAAGGAACCAGCAAGTAAATAGCAGCACAGAATGCTATTATTGTGGAAAGCCTGGACACAAGGAGAATACATGCTATAAAAAGCAGAATGACATCAAAAGTGGGAAGTTGCAGCAAAGCAACTATGCATCATCAAGTGGGCATGGTGACGACAGAAATGAGCACCTTTTTGTGATGCAGCATATGGTTAACTCCATGTCAGGAGATGCTGCAGCTTGCAATGATGTTTGGTATGTTGATTCAGGTGCCTCTAACCACATGACCAGTCATGGTGAGTGGTTTCATGATGTCAGAAATTTGGATAAGCCAGGTTATGTTGAAATAGGTGATGATACTGCGCACCCAATTACGCAGGTTGGTAAAGTGCCATTGACTATGCAGGATGGCAAAACAAAGTACTTGAAAGATGTACTTCATGTTCCAAAAATCACTAAGAACCTGGTTTCAGTTGGCCAGATGGTTGAGCAAGGTCTGCAGGTTAGATTTAATCCTGATGGATGCTTTGTTGAGGACTTGAAAAATAAATGCCGCTTGGTTGCGAAAGGCAACAAAAATGGAAGAATGTTCACCTTGGATGTTGATATGCCTGAGGTGAAAGCTGCTATGTTTGCGCATGGGAGAGGTGTCATTGCAGATATTGAGATATGGCACAACCTGCTGCATCCTCAAAACATGTGGGCTCTGGCTCCTCTAGAACCTTGACCATATAAGCATAGTGATGTGCTGTATACCCATCATATCTCATCCTGTCAACTGGATACTTAATACGAGTGGACCTCCGTACAACGGGATCAGTTGTAGGCGTCTTTAAATCATGCCTGCTTTTCCTTGCACCAGGTGTAACAACAGAAGGAATCCCAAGTTCCTCATCAAGGCTCATTTCAGAGCCGCTTGACTCTCCATCAACATGAGAGCTACCAGCAGACACATCAAATACTGGAGCATGGTCCACTTTTTCTTTTCCCTTATGTGATACCTGCACAACACTATCAGGACTGCCATGTGACGATTCACTAGATCTCAATCTCCCTGTCCATGCATTAGATCCACTAGTAGAGGACTCTCTGGGTCCACTCAAGGCTTGAGATTGCTGCTCTGCATTTATTGCAGCATTCCCATTTCCTACATCTGCATCTCCTACCATAACAGTTGGTGCATACCAGCTGCTCATTTCATCAAAAACAACATCTCTGCTCACTTGCATTTTGCGGGTGGAAGGGTTATAACAGCGATACCCTTTCTGGTGCTGAGCATATCCAATAAAGATGCATTTTTCTGCCTTTGGATCCAGCTTTGTTCTCTTCTCATCAGGAACATGAACATAAGCTATGCAACCAAATACCTTCAAGTGAGAAATATCTGGTTTTTGGCCTGTATACATTTCTTCAGGCGTCATGCCATGGACAGCTGCAGTGGGGGTTCTGTTCATAATATAAACAGCAGTTGCTACTGCTTCAGCCCAAAAATAATCAGGCATGTTTTTCTCATTTAGGATCGCCCGTCCTACTTCTGCAATATGCCTGTTCTTCCTTTCTGCAACCCCATTCTGCTGAGGGGTAGACCTGCATGAGTACTTCCTTTGAATTCCCTGTTCTTTCAGATATTCACAAAATTCTTCTGAAAAGTACTCTCCCCCTCCATTAGATCTTAGCACTTTAATATGCACACCTTTCTCTTTTTCAACCATGGCCTTAAAAGCCTTGAAATGGCTGAACACTTCACTTTTGTGCTTCATAAAATAAATCCACACCTTCCTAGTGTAGTCATCAATAAACGTGACATAATAATGGCATCCACCAAAAGAAGCAGCTTTGGTTGTCCAAACATCTGAATGGATCACTTCCAAAGGTCTTCTGCTCACCTTAGCATTTTTGGGAAATGCATGTCTGGCCTGCTTACCCATTTGGCATGCTTCACATACCTTTTGCATTCCCTCAACTCTGAATTTAGGCAAACCTGCAACAATGTTTTTTGTTTGCATAGATTTCAGCCTTTGTATATTCACGTGCCCAATGCGCTTGTGCCATATCTCAATATCTGCAATGACACCTCTCCCATGCGCAAACATAGCAGCTTTCACCTCAGGCATATCAACATCCAAGGTGAACATTCTTCCATTTTTGTTGCCTTTCGCAACCAAGCGGCATTTATTTTTCAAGTCCTCAACAAAGCATCCATCAGGATTAAATCTAACCTGCAGACCTTGCTCAACCATCTGGCCAACTGAAACCAGGTTCTTAGTGATTTTTGGAACATGAAGTACATCTGCCAAGTACTTTGTTTTGCCATCCTGCATACAAAATCGGGGTGTGCTTTATCCTCATAACCTTCTGGCTGCATCATATAAACCTCTTCCTGCAAGTCACCATGCAAGAAGGCATTTTTCACATCCATCTGATGCAAAGACCATCCCTTTGCAGCAGCCATAGCAATTACTGCTCTCACGGTTGCCATCCTTGCAACTGGGCTGAAAGTTTCCTCATAGTCAATTCCATATCTCTGTGCAAAACCTTTGGCAACCAATCTTGCCTTGTACCTGCTAACAGACCCATCAGCATAGCTCAAGTCTGGTCGGGTTATAGTCATGTAAATCAAGTTACCTACTATGCGCCTGTACATAGTAATATCTTCAAGAAGCTCACCTGACTCTGCATTGAGCTTCACATTCTGCTCCAATGGAACAGAGATAGGCTTACAGCCTGTCATCCCATATTTGGACAGCATGTCCAAACCGTATTGCCTTTGCAACAGCCATATCCCACTCGGGGATCTAATAACCTCAATGCCCAAGAAGTAATGCAGCTCTCCCGAATCCTTCATCTCAAATTTCTGCTTCAACAGCAGCTTCACTTCATTAATGTCTGCATCACTATCACCTGTAATAATCAAGTCATCAACATAGATGACTATAAGCACAATCCCTCTGTTTGTCCTTTTCACATAAAGTGAAAAATCTGAATTGGAAATCTGAAATCCAATAGTGACAAGATATTGCCCTATCTTGTCTGACCATGCCCTCGGCGCCTGTTTTAAGCCATACAAGGCTTTGCGCAACCTCTTATATAGAGAGTCTAATCCACATCCATCTTGTGGTGACCAATGTCCCACATCCATTCATGTAGTCCACATCCTCTTGTGTGGCTACCATAATTTCCACAAACATACCCCTCTAGGGTACCAACACAATATCCCAACAATTGGACATTGCACATTTCAACACCCCTCCTCAATGTACAATCATATGTGACCATCTCACCTCTCACCCCCAATGATTTGGCATTGCCAAACTCACTCTCTCAACACTCCCCCTCAATGACAAATTGGAGTGTTCAACAAATGTGTGTGCATGTGTCTAGCAACCTAGACACCTCAAGTCCATTTCGAGCACCATGTTGCTCGGGCGGAACCACCCAAGTGCTTTTTAGACACCCCATGTGTCAGGGAGAAGGAACCAACCCAAGTAGTACATTATCAATGTACACTACTCTTGCACACCACAATCAAATATCTTTTTGAGCACCCGTGGGCTCGGGCAGAGGACCCTCATAAACATGGGTGAGAGAAAATTACATTCATTTTATGTCAACGCAAGGGCAGGGAACCCACAATAATCTCGGTCATGATACAACATATCCATGATTTGCCATACAAGCCAATGCTGCGGCAATTTTCCAAGGCGTAAGAAAATTAGAAAATTTTTCATGTACCATATAGCATAGTGGGATAAAAAAGATGGAGGAATTTTCATGAGTACAAAGGATGAGGATAAGATCTTTTGAACCACAAAATTTAGGGTGTCATATAACCCTAAACCAAAGACCAAAATAATCATCTTCTGCATGACATTCAAGCAGCCGCCACTCCTCTTCACCTCGTTCGATTTCGTTTGTTCGCAGACTACCACTCGAAGAGAAAACCACCGGCTGCTTCTCTCAATGCTTCCTTGCTTTGTTCTTCTTTCTTGCAAGATCTGTGCGAGGAGCTCCCTCCTGCAATGTAGAAGGGCGCCTGCATTTCCCCATCCATGGCTCCTCGGTAGCTCCTCGACAGTAGCTGGTGGGATACTCCCCAATAACTCTACCTCCCTGCAAGATGTTGTCTATTTCGCTCTTTCCTCGGCTTGCGCTATGGTCAGCGCTGCTGCCTTCGTTCCTCTTTGGATACATTCTCATTCGATTCGTCGCCTTCTAACGGACTCTTGTGCGTCATGTGTATCTACTTCAATTTGTGTCGAGCACTGCTTTTGCCAAGCCAACCGAGGATACCAGCAAATGCGGCAGCGCAGTGTCTCAGACGTACGAGGTCTGGCTCTTGCTTCTCTTAGAATCCGCTTGCCTCTTGTGCCTGTTCCTGTTATTCGGTGCTGATGCTTCGACTATTTGCTACTCATCCTCCTTTCGATTCGTCTTGCTTCTCTTCAATGACTTTCTTATGCGATTTTCTTATGCTGTCGCATAGCTCTCAGCCACTGTTCTCTTTTCTTTCTTTGCTGCATACAATAGTACCTCCCAGCATCCCTTTCGCTGCAACCATCTTGTAACTCCTTTGCTGACCTTCTTGAGCAGCAACTTAGCAAGGGCAGCATCAACAACAATTTTTGCAGCATCTCTTCTTTGCAACTCAATGATGACGGCAGCTTCCTCCTTGGGCAGCTTCAATCTTCACTACGACCTCCAGTTTTTTTCCTTCGAGGCACTTTCTTTGCTCCCGTAGCATAAGAAGCGCCTCCTGTAGCTCTTCCGTCTTCCTCTCGAAGTCCTTCATTTGCTTCAAGACCTGTTCTTTTTCTCCGACCAGCGTGTCCTTCTCTTCTTCAAACTTTGCAAAATGTTCTTTAAGCAATGCAATCTCCTCCTAGCAACAATCTTCTTTTGCATCTTCCATAAGCAGCAACATCTTTTGCAGCAATAACCTGCATCAGTCTTCTTTTCTCATAGTAGAAAACTTCAATTCAAGCCTGGCTCTTTCATGGGCTACTCCAAATCCAGCAAGGGCATAATCTCACACAAAATCTCTCCCAAATCAAATGATAAAGAGTGTTGCCATTATTTTTCTCTATGCAAAAGACATGAAAGAAAACACACTAATCTACCTAAGCTTGTGGACTACCCACTCTGATACCATGTTAAGAAACTAAATGAGACCGCCACTAAGCCTAGGGCTACATGAGATTAGTGTAACAATCATGGAGGATTGAACCATACAAGGAAATCCATAATGGAGAAACAACAACGTAGGCAACACTCAACCAATCTATTCCAATGCTTGATAAACAATACAATGATAGACCTCTTATATAGAGAGTCTCAAGGCATAAGCCTACTGTGTGGCATCCTCTAATCCACATCCATCTTGTGGTGACCAATGTCCCACATCCATTCATGTAGTCCACATCCTCT